>NW_024544982.1:0-58541 GCF_018167655.1 Microtus oregoni
CCCGAGTACTGAGCACCCAGCACCCTGAGTACTGAGCACCCAGCACACCGAGCACTGAGCAGCCAGCAACCTGAGTACTGAGAACAGATCACCCTGAGTACTGAGCACCCTGCACCCTGAGTACTGAGCCCCCAGCACCCTGAGTACTGAGCACCCAGCACCCCGAGCACTGAGCACCCAGCACCCCGAGAATGAGCACCCAGCACCCTGAGTACTGAGAACCGAGCACCCTGTTACTGAGCACCCAGCACCCTGAGTACTGAGCCCCCAGCACCCTGAGTACTGAGCATCCAGCAACCCGAGCACTGAGCACCCAGCACCCTGAGAATGAGCACCCAGCACCATGAGTACTGAGCACCCAGCACCCTGAGTACTGAGCACTAAGCACCCAGAGCACTGAGCACCCCAGCACCCCGAGCACGGAGCACCCAGGACCCCGAGCACTGAGAACTGAGCACCCAGCACCCTGAGTACTGAGCACCGAGATCCCCGAGCCCTGAGCACACTGAGTACTGAGCACCCAGCACCCCGAGCACTGAGCACCCAGCACCCTGAGCACTGAGCACCCAGCACCATGAGCACGGAGCACCCCGAGGACTGAGCACCCAGCACCCTGAGCACTGAGCACCCAGCACCTTGTGTACTGAGCACCGAGCACCTCGAGCACTAAGCACCCAGCACCCTGAGTACTGAGCACCAAGCACCCTGAGCACTGAGCACCCAGAACCCTGAGCACTGAGCACCCAGCACCCCTGAGTACTGAGCACCCAACACCCAGAGTACTGAGCACCCAGCACCCTGAGCACTGAGCACCCAGCACCCTGAGTACTGAGCACCCAGCACCCTGAGTACTGAACACCCAGCACCCTGAGCACTGAGCACTGAGCACCCTGAGCACTGAGTACTGAGCACTGAGCACCCTTGAGCACTGAGCACACAGCACCCCGAGTACTGAGCACCCAGCACCCCGAGCACTGAGCACCCAGCACCCCGAGCACTGAGCACTGAGCACCCTGAGCACTGAGCACCCAGCACCCCCGAGTACTGAGCACTGAGCACCCTGAGTACTGAGCACCAAGCACCCTGAGTACTGAGCACCCAGCACCCTGAGTACTGAGCACCCAGCACCCTGAGCACTGAGCACCCAGCACCCCGAGCACTGAGCACCCAGCACCCTGAGTACTGAGCACAGAGCACTCTGAGCACTGAGCACCCAGCACCCTGAGTACTGAGCACCCAGCACCCTGAGTCCTGAGCAACCAGCAGTCTGAGAACTGAGCACCCAGCACCCTGAGCACTGAGCACTGAGCACCCAGCACCACAGCCCTGAGCACCCAGCACCCCGAGCACTGAGCACCCAGCACCCTGATCACTGAGCACCCAGCACCCTGAGTACTGAGCAACCAGCAACCTGAGTACTGAGCACCCAGCAACCTGAGTACTGAGCACTCAGCACCCTGAGTACTGAGCACCGAGCACACCGAGCAATGAGCACCCAGCACCCTGAGCACTGAGCACCCGGAGGACTGAGCACCCAGCACCCTGAGCACTGAGCACCGATCACCCTGAGCAGTGAGCACCCAGCACCCCGAGCACTGAGCACTCAGCACCCTGAGTACTGAGCACCCAGCACCCCGAGTACTGAGCACCCAGCACCCTGAGTACTGAGCACCCAGCACCCCGAGCACTGAGCACCCAGCACCCTGAGTACTGAGCACCCTGATTACTGAGCACTGAGCACCGAGCATCCTGAGTACTGAGCACCCAGCACCCCGAGCACTGAGCACAAAGCACCCTGAGCACTGAGCACCCAGCACCCTGAGCACTGAGCACCCAGCACCCTGAGTACTGAGTACCCAGCACCCTGAGCTCTGAGCACCCAGCACCCTGAGTACTGAGCACCGAGCACCCTGAGTACTGAGCACCCAGCACCCTTAGTACTGAGCACCCAGCACCCTGAGTACTGAGCACCCAGCACCCTGAGTACTGAGCACCCAGCACCACCCTCAGCACTGAGCACCCAGCACCCCGAGCACTGAGCACCCAGCTCCCTGAACACTGAGCACCCAGCACCCCGAGCACTTAGCACCCAGCACCCTGAGTACTGAGCACCCAGCACCCTGAGTACTGAGCACTGAGCACCCCGAGTACTGAGCACCCAGCACCCTGAGCACTGAGCACCCAGCAACCTGAGAACTGAGAACAGATCACCCTGAGTACTGAGCACCCAGCACCCTGAGTACTGAGCCCCCAGCACCCTGAGTACTGAGCACCCAGCACCCCGAGCACTGAGCACCGAGCACCCCGAGAATGAGCACCCAGCACCCTGAGTACTGAGAACCGAGCACCCTGAGTACTGAGCACCCAGCACCCTGAGTACTGAGCCCCCAGCACCCTGAGTACTGAGCACCCAGCAACCCGAGCACTGAGCACCCAGCACCATGAGAATGAGCACCCAGCACCATGAGTACTGAGCACCCAGCACCCTGAGTACTGAGCACTAAGCACCCAGAGCACTGAGCACCCAGCACCCCGAGCACGGAGCACTGAGCACCCTGAGCACTGAGCACCCAGCACCACGAGTACTGAGCACCGAGCACCCTGAGTACTGAGCACCAAGCACCCCGAGTACTGAGCACTGAGCACCCTGAGTACTGAGCATCCAGCACCCTGAGCACTGAGCACCCAGCACCCTGAGTACTGAGCACTGAGACCCCTGAGTACTGAGCACCGAGCACCCTGAGTACTGAGCACCCAGCACCCTGATCACTGAGCACGGAGCACCCCGAGGACTGAGCACCCAGCACCCTGAGCACTGAGCACCCAGCACCTTGAGTACTGAGCACCGAGCACAACGAGCACTGAGCACCCAGCACACTGAGTACTGAGCACCCAGCACCCTGAGCACTGAGCACCCAGCTCCCTGAGCACTGAGCACGCAGCACCCCGAGCACTGAGCACCCAGCACCCTGAGTACTGAGCACAGAGCACCCTGAGCACTGAGCACTGAGCACCCAGCACCCTGAGCACTGAGCACCCAGCACCACAGCCCTGAGCACCCAGCACCCCGAGCACTGAGCACCCAGCACCCTGAGCACTGAGCACCCAGCACCCTGAGTACTGAGCAACCAGCATCCTGAGTACTGAGCACCCAGCACCCTAAGTACTGAGCACTCAGCACCCTGAGTACTGAGCACCGAGCACACCGAGCAATGAGCACCCAGCACCCTGAGTACTGAGCACCCGGAGGACTGAGCACCCAGCACCCTGAGCACTGAGCACCGATCACCCTGAGCAGTGAGCACCCAGCACCCCGAGCACTGAGCACCCAGCACCCTGAGTACTGAGCACCCAGCACCCCGAGTACTGAGCACCCAGCACCCTGAGTACTGAGCACCCAGCACCCCGAGCACTGAGCTCCCAGCACCCTGAGTACTGAGCACCCTGATTACTGAGCACTGAGCACCGATCATCCTGAGTACTGAGCACCCAGCACGCCGAGCACTGAGCACCCAGCACCCTGAGCACTGAGCACCCAGCACCCTGAGCACTGAGCACCCAGCACCCTGAGTACTGAGCACCTAGCACCCTGAGTACTGAGTACCCAGCACCCTGAGCTCTGAGCACCCAGCACCCTGAGTACTGAGCACCGAGCACCCTGAGTACTGAGCACCCAGCACCCTTAGTACTGAGCACCCAGCACCCTGAGCACTGAGCACCCAGCACCCTGAGTACTGAGCACCCAGCACCACCCTCAGCACTGAGCACCCAGCACCCCGAGCACTGAGCACCCAGCACCCTGAGCACTGAGCACCCTGATTACTGAGCACTGAGCACCGAGCATCCTGAGTACTGAGCACCCAGCACCCCGAGCACTGAGCACCCAGCACCCTGAGCACTGAGCACCCAGCACCCTGAGCACTGAGCACCCAGCACCCTGAGTACTGAGCACTCAGCACCCTGAGTACTGAGTACCCAGCACCCTGAGCTCTGAGCACCCAGCACCCTGAGTACTGAGCACCGAGCACCCTGAGTACTGAGCACCCAGCACCCTTAGTACTGAGCACCCAGCACCCTGAGCACTGAGCACCCAGCACCCTGAGTACTGAGCACCCAGCACCACCCTCAGCACTGAGCACCCAGCACCCCGAGCACTGAGCACCCAGCTCCCTGAACACTGAGCACCCAGCACCCCGAGTACTGAGCACACTGCACCCCGAGTACTGAGCACCGAGCACCCCGAGCACTGAGCACCCAGCACCCTGAGTACTGAGCACCCAGCACCCTGAGTACTGAGCACTGAGCACCCCGAGTACTGAGCACCCAGCACCCCGAGCACTGAGCACCCAGCAACCTGAGTACTGAGAACAGATCACCCTGAGTACTGAGCACCCAGCACCCTGAGTACTGAGCCCCCAGCACCCTGAGTACTAAGCACCCAGCATCCCGAGCACTGAGCACCCAGCACCCCGAGAATGAGCACCCAGCACCCTGAGTACTGAGAACCGAGCACCCTGAGTACTGAGGACCCAGCACCCTGAGTACTGAGCCCCCAGCACCCTGAGTACTGAGCACCCAGCAACCCGAGCACTGAGCACCCAGCACCCTGAGAATGAGCACCCAGCACCATGAGTACTGAGCACCCAGCACCCTGAGAACTGAGCACTAAGCACCCAGAGCACTGAGCACCCAGCACCCCGAGCACGGAGCACTGAGCACCCTGAGCACTGAGCACCCAGCACCACGAGTACTGAGCACCGAGCACCCTGAGTACTGAGCACCAAGCACCCCGAGTACTGAGCACTGAGCACCCTGAGTACTGAGCACCCAGCACCCTGAGCACTGAGCACCCAGCAACCTGAGTACTGAGCACTGAGACCCCTGAGTACTGAGCACCGAGCACCCTGAGTACTGAGCACCCAGCACCCTGATCACTGAGCACGGAGCACCCCGAGGACTGAGCACCCAGCACCCTGAGCACTGAGCACCCAGCACCTTGAGTACTGAGCACCGAGCACAACGAGCACTGAGCACCCAGCACCCTGAGTACTGAGCACCCAGCACCCTGAGCACTGAGCACCCAGCTCCCTGAGCACTGAGCACGCAGCACCCGAAGCACTGAGCACCCAGCACCCTGAGTACTGAGCACAGAGCAACCTGAGCACTGAGCACTGTGCACCCAGCACCCTGAGCACTGAGCACTGAGCACCCAGCACCAAAGCCCTGAGCACCCAGCACCCCGAACACTGAGCACCCAGCACCCTGAGCACTGAGCACCCATCACCCTGAGTACTGAGCAACCAGCAACCTGAGTACTGAGCACCCAGCACCCTGAGTACTGAGCACTCAGCACCCTGAGTACTGAGCACCGAGCACACCGAGCAATGAGCACCCAGCACCCTGAGCTCTGAGCACCCGGAGGACTGAGCACCCAGCACCCTGAGCACTGGGCACCGATCACCCTGAGCAGTGAGCACCCAGCACCCCGTGCACTGAGCACCCAGCACCCCGTGCACTGAGCACCCAGCACCCTGAGTACTGAGCACCCAGCACCCTGAGTACTGAGCACCCAGCACCCTGAGTACTGAGCACCCTGATTACTGAGCACTGAGCACCGAGCATCCTGAGTACTGAGCACCCAGCACGCCGAGCACTGAGCACCCAGCACCCTGAGCACTGAGCACCCAGGACCCTGAGCACTGAGCACCCAGCACCCTGAGTACTGAGCACCCAGCACCCTGAGTACTGAGTACCCAGCACCCTGAGCTCTGAGCACCCAGCGCCCTGAGTACTGAGCACCGAGCACCCTGAGTACTGAGCACCCAGCACCCTTAGTACTGAGCACCCAGCACCCCGAGCACTGAGCACCCAGCACCCTGAGTACTGAGCACCCAGCACCACCCTCAGCACTGAGCACCCAGCACCCCGAGCACTGAGCACCCAGCACCCCGAGCACTGAGCAAACAGCACCCCGAGTACTGAGCACCCTGCACCCCGAGTACTGAGCACCGAGCACCCCGAGCACTGAGCACCCAGCACCCTGAGTACTGAGCACCCAGCACCCTGAGTACTGAGCACTGAGCACCCCGAGTACTGAGCACACAGCACCACGAGCACTGAGCACCCAGCACCCCGAGAATGAGCACCCAGCACCCTGAGTACTGAGAACCGAGCACCCTGATACTGAGCACCCAGCACCCTGAGTACTGAGCCCCCAGCACCCTGAGTACTGAGCACCCAGCAACCCGAGCACTGAGCACCCAGCACCCTGAGAATGAGCACCCAGCACCATGAGTACTGAGCACCCAGCACACTGAGTACTGAGCACTAAGCACGCAGAGCACTGAGCACCCAGCACCCCGAGCACGGAGCACCCAGGACCCCAAGCACTGAGAACTGAGCACCCAGCACCCTGAGTACTGAGCACCGAGATCCCCGAGCACTGAGCACACTGAGTACTGAGCACCCAGCACCCCGAGCACTGAGCACCCAGCACCCTGAGCACTGAGCACTCAGCACCATGAGCACGGAGAACCCCGAGGACTGAGCACCCAGCACCCTGAGCACTGAGCACACAGCACCTTGAGTACTGAGCACCGAGCACCTCGAGCACTAAGCACCCAGCACCCTGAGTACTGAGCACCCAGCACCCTGAGCACTGAGCACCCAGAACCCTGAGCACTGAGCACCCAGCACCCTGAGCACGGAGCACCCAGCACCCTGAGTACTGAGCACCCAACACCCAGAGTACTGAGCACCCAGCACCCTGAGCACTGAGCACGCAGCACCCTGAGTACTGAGCACCCAGCACCCTGAGTACTGAACACCCAGCACCCTGAGCACTGAGCACTGAGCACCCTGAGCACTGAGTACTGAGCACTGAGCACCCTGAGCACTGAGCACCCAGCACCCCGAGTACTGAGCACCCAGCACCGCGAGCACTGAGCACCCAGCACCCCGAGCACTGAGCACCCAGCGCCCTGAGCACTGAGCACCCAGCACCACGAGTACTGAGCACCGAGCACCCTTAGTACTGAGCACCAAGCACCCCGAGTACTGAGCACCGAGCACCCTGAGTACTGAGCACCCAGCACCCTGATCACTGAGCACGGAGCACCCCGAGGACTGAGCACCCAGCACCCCGAGCACTGAGCACACAGCACCTTGAGTACTGAGCACCGAGCACAACGAGCACTGAGCACCCAGCACCCTGAGTACTGAGCACCCAGCACCCTGAGCACTGAGCACCCAGCTCCCTGAGCACTGAGCACGCAGCACCCCGAGCACTGAGCACCCAGCACCCTGAGTACTGAGCACAGAGCACCCTGAGCACTGAGCACTGAGCACCCAGCACCCTGAGCACTGAGCACTGAGCACCCAGCACCACAGCCCTGAGCACCCAGCACCCCGAGCACTGAGCACCCAGCACCCTGAGCACTGAGCACCCAGCACCCTGAGTACTGAGCAACCAGCAACCTGAGTACTGAGCACCCAGCACCCTGAGTACTGAGCACTCAGCACCCTGAGTACTGAGCACCGAGCACACCGAGCAATGAGCACCCAGCACCCTGAGCACTGAGCACCCGGAGGACTGTGCACCCAGCACCCTGAGCACTGAGCACCGATCACCCTGAGCAGTGAGCACCCAGCACCCCGAGCACTGAGCACCCAGCACCCTGAGTACTGAGCACCCAGCACCCCGAGTACTGAGCACCCAGCACCCTGAGTACTGAGCACCCAGCACCCTGAGCACTGAGCACCCAGCACCCTGAGTACTGAGCACCCTGATTACTTAGCACTGAGCACCGAGCATCCTGAGTACTGAGCACCCAGCACGCCGAGCACTGAGCACCCAGCACCCTGAGAACTGAGCACCCAGCACCCTGAGCACTGAGCACCCAGCACCCTGAGTACTGAGCACCCAGCACCCTGAGTACTGAGTACCCAGCACCCTGAGCTCTGAGCACCCAGCACCCTGAGTACTGAGCACCGAGCACCCTGAGTACTGAGCACCCAGCACCCTTAGTACTGAGCACCCAGCACCCTGAGCACTGAGCACCCAGCACCCTGAGTACTGAGCACCCAGCACCACCCTCAGCACTGAGCACCCAGCACCCCGAGCACTGAGCACCCAGCACCCTGAGCACTGAGCACCCAGCACCCCGAGTACTGAGCACCCTGCACCCCGAGTACTGAGCACCGAGCACCCCGAGCACTGAGCACCCAGCACCCTGAGTACTGAGCACCCAGCACCCTGAGTACTGAGCACTGAGCACCCCAAGTACTGAGCACCCAGCACCCTGAGTACTGAGCACCCAGCACACCGAGCACTGAGCAGCCAGCAACCTGAGTACTGAGAACAGATCACCCTGAGTACTGAGCACCCTGCACCCTGAGTACTGAGCCCCCAGCACCCTGAGTACTGAGCACCCAGCACCCCGAGCACTGAGCACCCAGCACCCCGAGAATGAGCACCCAGCACCCTGAGTACTGAGAACCGAGCACCCTGTTACTGAGCACCCAGCACCCTGAGTACTGAGCCCCCAGCACCTTGAGTACTGAGCATCCAGCAACCCGAGCACTGAGCACCCAGCACCCTGAGAATGAGCACCCAGCACCATGAGTACTGAGCACCCAGCACCCTGAGTACTGAGCACTAAGCACCCAGAGCACTGAGCACCCAGCACCCCGAGCACGGAGCACCCAGGACCCCGAGCACTGAGAACTGAGCACCCAGCACCCTGAGTACTGAGCACCGAGATCCCCGAGCCCTGAGCACACTGAGTACTGAGCACCCAGCACCCCGAGCACTGAGCACCCAGCACCCTGAGCACTGAGCACCCAGCACCATGAGCACGGAGCACCCCGAGGACTGAGCACCCAGCACCCTGAGCACTGAGCACCCAGCACCTTGTGTACTGAGCACCGAGCACCTCGAGCACTAAGCACCCAGCACCCTGAGTACTGAGCACCAAGCACCCTGAGCACTGAGCACCCAGAACCCTGAGCACTGAGCACCCAGCACCCTGAGTACTGAGCACCCAACACCCAGAGTACTGAGCACCCAGCACCCTGAGCACTGAGCACCCAGCACCCTGAGTACTGAGCACCCAGCACCCTGAGTACTGAACACCCAGCACCCTGAGCACTGAGCACTGAGCACCCTGAGCACTGAGTACTGAGCACTGAGCACCTTGAGCACTGAGCACACAGCACCCCGAGTACTGAGCACCCAGCACCCCGAGCACTGAGCACCCAGCACCCCGAGCACTGAGCACTGAGCACCCTGAGCACTGAGCACCCAGCACCCCGAGTACTGAGCACTGAGCACCCTGAGTACTGAGCACCAAGCACCCTGAGTACTGAGCACCCAGCACCCTGAGTACTGAGCACCCAGCACCCTGAGCACTGAGCACCCAGCACCCCGAGCACTGAGCACCCAGCACCCTGAGTACTGAGCACAGAGCACTCTGAGCACTGAGCACCCAGCACCCTGAGTACTGAGCACCCAGCACCCTGAGTCCTGAGCAACCAGCAGTCTGAGAACTGAGCACCCAGCACCCTGAGCACTGAGCACTGAGCACCCAGCACCACAGCCCTGAGCACCCAGCACCCCGAGCACTGAGCACCCAGCACCCTGATCACTGAGCACCCAGCACCCTGAGTACTGAGCAACCAGCAACCTGAGTACTGAGCACCCAGCAACCTGAGTACTGAGCACTCAGCACCCTGAGTACTGAGCACCGAGCACACCGAGCAATGAGCACCCAGCACCCTGAGCACTGAGCACCCGGAGGACTGAGCACCCAGCACCCTGAGCACTGAGCACCGATCACCCTGAGCAGTGAGCACCCAGCACCCCGAGCACTGAGCACTCAGCACCCTGAGTACTGAGCACCCAGCACCCCGAGTACTGAGCACCCAGCACCCTGAGTACTGAGCACCCAGCACCCCGAGCACTGAGCACCCAGCACCCTGAGTACTGAGCACCCTGATTACTGAGCACTGAGCACCGAGCATCCTGAGTACTGAGCACCCAGCACCCCGAGCACTGAGCACAAAGCACCCTGAGCACTGAGCACCCAGCACCCTGAGCACTGAGCACCCAGCACCCTGAGTACTGAGTACCCAGCACCCTGAGCTCTGAGCACCCAGCACCCTGAGTACTGAGCACCGAGCACCCTGAGTACTGAGCACCCAGCACCCTTAGTACTGAGCACCCAGCACCCTGAGTACTGAGCACCCAGCACCCTGAGTACTGAGCACCCAGCACCACCCTCAGCACTGAGCACCCAGCACCCCGAGCACTGAGCACCCAGCTCCCTGAACACTGAGCACCCAGCACCCCGAGCACTTAGCACCCAGCACCCTGAGTACTGAGCACCCAGCACCCTGAGTACTGAGCACTGAGCACCCCGAGTACTGAGCACCCAGCACCCTGAGCACTGAGCACCCAGCAACCTGAGAACTGAGAACAGATCACCCTGAGTACTGAGCACCCAGCACCCTGAGTACTGAGCCCCCAGCACCCTGAGTACTGAGCACCCAGCACCCCGAGCACTGAGCACCGAGCACCCCGAGAATGAGCACCCAGCACCCTGAGTACTGAGAACCGAGCACCCTGAGTACTGAGCACCCAGCACCCTGAGTACTGAGCCCCCAGCACCCTGAGTACTGAGCACCCAGCAACCCGAGCACTGAGCACCCAGCACCATGAGAATGAGCACCCAGCACCATGAGTACTGAGCACCCAGCACCCTGAGTACTGAGCACTAAGCACCCAGAGCACTGAGCACCCAGCACCCCGAGCACGGAGCACTGAGCACCCTGAGCACTGAGCACCCAGCACCACGAGTACTGAGCACCGAGCACCCTGAGTACTGAGCACCAAGCACCCCGAGTACTGAGCACTGAGCACCCTGAGTACTGAGCACCCAGCACCCTGAGCACTGAGCACCCAGCACCCTGAGTACTGAGCACTGAGACCCCTGAGTACTGAGCACCGAGCACCCTGAGTACTGAGCACCCAGCACCCTGATCACTGAGCACGGAGCACCCCGAGGACTGAGCACCCAGCACCCTGAGCACTGAGCACCCAGCACCTTGAGTACTGAGCACCGAGCACAACGAGCACTGAGCACCCAGCACACTGAGTACTGAGCACCCAGCACCCTGAGCACTGAGCACCCAGCTCCCTGAGCACTGAGCACGCAGCACCCAGAGCACTGAGCACCCAGCACCCTGAGTACTGAGCACAGAGCACCCTGAGCACTGAGCACTGAGCACCCAGCACCCTGAGCACTGAGCACCCAGCACCACAGCCCTGAGCACCCAGCACCCCGAGCACTGAGCACCCAGCACCCTGAGCACTGAGCACCCAGCACCCTGAGTACTGAGCAACCAGCATCCTGAGTACTGAGCACCCAGCACCCTAAGTACTGAGCACTCAGCACCCTGAGTACTGAGCACCGAGCACACCGAGCAATGAGCACCCAGCACCCTGAGTACTGAGCACCCGGAGGACTGAGCACCCAGCACCCTGAGCACTGAGCACCGATCACCCTGAGCAGTGAGCACCCAGCACCCCGAGCACTGAGCACCCAGCACCCTGAGTACTGAGCACCCAGCACCCCGAGTACTGAGCACCCAGCACCCTGAGTACTGAGCACCCAGCACCCCGAGCACTGAGCTCCCAGCACCCTGAGTACTGAGCACCCTGATTACTGAGCACTGAGCACCGATCATCCTGAGTACTGAGCACCCAGCACGCCGAGCACTGAGCACCCAGCACCCTGAGCACTGAGCACCCAGCACCCTGAGCACTGAGCACCCAGCACCCTGAGTACTGAGCACCTAGCACCCTGAGTACTGAGTACCCAGCACCCTGAGCTCTGAGCACCCAGCACCCTGAGTACTGAGCACCGAGCACCCTGAGTACTGAGCACCCAGCACCCTTAGTACTGAGCACCCAGCACCCTGAGCACTGAGCACCCAGCACCCTGAGTACTGAGCACCCAGCACCACCCTCAGCACTGAGCACCCAGCACCCCGAGCACTGAGCACCCAGCACCCTGAGCACTGAGCACCCTGATTACTGAGCACTGAGCACCGAGCATCCTGAGTACTGAGCACCCAGCACCCCGAGCACTGAGCACCCAGCACCCTGAGCACTGAGCACCCAGCACCCTGAGCACTGAGCACCCAGCACCCTGAGTACTGAGCACTCAGCACCCTGAGTACTGAGTACCCAGCACCCTGAGCTCTGAGCACCCAGCACCCTGAGTACTGAGCACCGAGCACCCTGAGTACTGAGCACCCAGCACCCTTAGTACTGAGCACCCAGCACCCTGAGCACTGAGCACCCAGCACCCTGAGTACTGAGCACCCAGCACCACCCTCAGCACTGAGCACCCAGCACCCCGAGCACTGAGCACCCAGCTCCCTGAACACTGAGCACCCAGCACCCCGAGTACTGAGCACACTGCACCCCGAGTACTGAGCACCGAGCACCCCGAGCACTGAGCACCCAGCACCCTGAGTACTGAGCACCCAGCACCCTGAGTACTGAGCACTGAGCACCCCGAGTACTGAGCACCCAGCACCCCGAGCACTGAGCACCCAGCAACCTGAGTACTGAGAACAGATCACCCTGAGTACTGAGCACCCAGCACCCTGAGTACTGAGCCCCCAGCACCCTGAGTACTAAGCACCCAGCATCCCGAGCACTGAGCACCCAGCACCCCGAGAATGAGCACCCAGCACCCTGAGTACTGAGAACCGAGCACCCTGAGTACTGAGGACCCAGCACCCTGAGTACTGAGCCCCCAGCACCCTGAGTACTGAGCACCCAGCAACCCGAGCACTGAGCACCCAGCACCCTGAGAATGAGCACCCAGCACCATGAGTACTGAGCACCCAGCACCCTGAGAACTGAGCACTAAGCACCCAGAGCACTGAGCACCCAGCACCCCGAGCACGGAGCACTGAGCACCCTGAGCACTGAGCACCCAGCACCACGAGTACTGAGCACCGAGCACCCTGAGTACTGAGCACCAAGCACCCCGAGTACTGAGCACTGAGCACCCTGAGTACTGAGCACCCAGCACCCTGAGCACTGAGCACCCAGCAACCTGAGTACTGAGCACTGAGACCCCTGAGTACTGAGCACCGAGCACCCTGAGTACTGAGCACCCAGCACCCTGATCACTGAGCACGGAGCACCCCGAGGACTGAGCACCCAGCACCCTGAGCACTGAGCACCCAGCACCTTGAGTACTGAGCACCGAGCACAACGAGCACTGAGCACCCAGCACCCTGAGTACTGAGCACCCAGCACCCTGAGCACTGAGCACCCAGCTCCCTGAGCACTGAGCACGCAGCACCCGAAGCACTGAGCACCCAGCACCCTGAGTACTGAGCACAGAGCAACCTGAGCACTGAGCACTGAGCACCCAGCACCCTGAGCACTGAGCACTGAGCACCCAGCACCAAAGCCCTGAGCACCCAGCACCCCGAACACTGAGCACCCAGCACCCTGAGCACTGAGCACCCATCACCCTGAGTACTGAGCAACCAGCAACCTGAGTACTGAGCACCCAGCACCCTGAGTACTGAGCACTCAGCACCCTGAGTACTGAGCACCGAGCACACCGAGCAATGAGCACCCAGCACCCTGAGCTCTGAGCACCCGGAGGACTGAGCACCCAGCACCCTGAGCACTGGGCACCGATCACCCTGAGCAGTGAGCACCCAGCACCCCGTGCACTGAGCACCCAGCACCCCGTGCACTGAGCACCCAGCACCCTGAGTACTGAGCACCCAGCACCCTGAGTACTGAGCACCCAGCACCCTGAGTACTGAGCACCCTGATTACTGAGCACTGAGCACCGAGCATCCTGAGTACTGAGCACCCAGCACGCCGAGCACTGAGCACCCAGCACCCTGAGCACTGAGCACCCAGGACCCTGAGCACTGAGCACCCAGCACCCTGAGTACTGAGCACCCAGCACCCTGAGTACTGAGTACCCAGCACCCTGAGCTCTGAGCACCCAGCGCCCTGAGTACTGAGCACCGAGCACCCTGAGTACTGAGCACCCAGCACCCTTAGTACTGAGCACCCAGCACCCCGAGCACTGAGCACCCAGCACCCTGAGTACTGAGCACCCAGCACCACCCTCAGCACTGAGCACCCAGCACCCCGAGCACTGAGCACCCAGCACCCCGAGCACTGAGCAAACAGCACCCCGAGTACTGAGCACCCTGCACCCCGAGTACTGAGCACCGAGCACCCCGAGCACTGAGCACCCAGCACCCTGAGTACTGAGCACCCAGCACCCTGAGTACTGAGCACTGAGCACCCCGAGTACTGAGCACCCAGCACCCCGAGCACTGAGCACCCAGCACCCCGAGAATGAGCACCCAGCACCCTGAGTACTGAGAACCGAGCACCCTGATACTGAGCACCCAGCACCCTGAGTACTGAGCCCCCAGCACCCTGAGTACTGAGCACCCAGCAACCCGAGCACTGAGCACCCAGCACCCTGAGAATGAGCACCCAGCACCATGAGTACTGAGCACCCAGCACACTGAGTACTGAGCACTAAGCACCCAGAGCACTGAGCACCCAGCACCCCGAGCACGGAGCACCCAGGACCCCAAGCACTGAGAACTGAGCACCCAGCACCCTGAGTACTGAGCACCGAGATCCCCGAGCACTGAGCACACTGAGTACTGAGCACCCAGCACCCCGAGCACTGAGCACCCAGCACCCTGAGCACTGAGCACTCAGCACCATGAGCACGGAGAACCCCGAGGACTGAGCACCCAGCACCCTGAGCACTGAGCACACAGCACCTTGAGTACTGAGCACCGAGCACCTCGAGCACTAAGCACCCAGCACCCTGAGTACTGAGCACCCAGCACCCTGAGCACTGAGCACCCAGAACCCTGAGCACTGAGCACCCAGCACCCTGAGCACGGAGCACCCAGCACCCTGAGTACTGAGCACCCAACACCCAGAGTACTGAGCACCCAGCACCCTGAGCACTGAGCACGCAGCACCCTGAGTACTGAGCACCCAGCACCCTGAGTACTGAACACCCAGCACCCTGAGCACTGAGCACTGAGCACCCTGAGCACTGAGTACTGAGCACTGAGCACCCTGAGCACTGAGCACCCAGCACCCCGAGTACTGAGCACCCAGCACCCCGAGCACTGAGCACCCAGCACCCCGAGCACTGAGCACTGAGCACCCTGAGCACTGAGCACCCAGCACCCCGAGTACTGAGCACTGAGCACCCTGAGTACTGAGCACCAAGCAGCCTGAGTACTGAGCACCCAGCACCCTGAGTACTGAGCACCCAGCACCCTGAGCACTGAGCACCCAGCACCCCGAGCACTGAGCACCCACCACCCTGAGTACTGAGCACAGAGCACTCTGAGCACTGAGCACCCAGCACCCTGAGTACTGAGCACCCAGCACCCTGAGTACTGAGCAACCAGCACCCTGAGCACTGAGCACTGAGCACCCAGCACCCCGAGCACTGAGCACCCAGCACCCTGAGCACTGAGCACCCAGCACCCTGAGTACTGAGCAACCAGCAACCTGAGTACTGAGCAACCTGCACCCTGAGTACTGAGCACTCAGCACCCTGAGTACTGAGCACCGAGCACACCGAGCAATAAGCACCCAGCACCCTGAGCACTGAGCACCCGGAGGACTGAGCACCTAGCACCCTGAGCACTGAGCACCGATCACCCTGAGCAGTGAGCACCCAGCACCCCGAGCACTGAGCACTCAGCACCCTGAGTACTGAGCACCAAGCACCCTGAGTACTGAGCACTCAGCACCCTGAGTACTGAGCACCCAGCACCCTGAGCACTGAGCACCCAGCACCCTGAGTACTGAGCACCCTGATTACTGAGCACTGAGCACCGAGTATCCTGAGTACTGAGCACCCAGCACCCCGAGCACTGAGCACCCAGCACCCTGAGCACTGAGCACCCAGCACCCTGAGTACTGAGCACTCAGCACCCTGAGTACTGAGTACCCAGCACCCTGAGCTCTGAGCACCCAGCACCCTGAGTACTGAGCACCCAACACCCAGAGTACTGAGCACCCAGCACCCTGAGAACTGAGTACCCAGCACCCTGAGCTCTGAGCACCCAGCAACCTGAGTACTGAGCACCGAGCACCCTCAGTACTGAGCACCCAGCACCCTTAGTACTGAGCACCCAGCACCCTGAGCACTGAGCACCCAGCACCCTGAGTACTGAGCACCCAGCACCACCCTCAGCACTGAGCACACAGCACCCCGAGCACTGAGCACCCAGCTCCCTGAGCACTGAGCACCCAGCACCCCGAGTACTGAGCAGCCTGCACCACGAGTACTGAGCACCGAGCACCCCGAGCACTGAGCACCCAGCACCCTGAGTACTGAGCACCCAGCACCCTGAGTACTGAGCACCCAGCACCCTGAGTACTGAACACCCAGCACCCTGAGCACTGAGCACTGAGCACCCTGAGCACTGAGTACTGAGCACTGAGCACCCTGAGCACTGAGCACCCAGCACCCCGAGTACTGAGCACCCAGCACCCCGAGCACTGAGCACCCAGCACCCCGAGCACTGAGCACCCTGAGCACTGAGCACCCAGCACCCCGAGTACTGAGCACTGAGCACCCTGAGTACTGAGCACCAAGCACCCTGAGTACTGAGCACCCAGCACCCTGAGTACTGCGCACCCAGCACCCTGAGCACTGAGCACCCAGCCCCCTGAGCACTGAGCACCCAGCACCCTGAGTACTGAGCACAGAGCACTCTGAGCACTGAGCACCCAGCACCCTGAGTACTGAGCGCCCAGCACCCTGAGTACTGAGCAACCAGCACCCTGAGCACTGAGCACTGAGCACCCAGCACCCTGAGCACTGAGCACTGAGCACCCAGCACCACAGCCCTGAGCACCCAGCACCCCGAGCACTGAGCACCCAACCCCCTGAGCACTGAGCAACCAGCAACCTGAGTACTGAGCAACCAGCAACCTGAGTACTGAGCACCCAGCACCCTGAGTACTGAGCACTCAGCACCCTGAGTACTGAGCACCGAGCACACCGAGCAATGAGCACCCAGCACCCTGAGCACTGAGCACCCGGAGGACTGAGAACCCAGCACCCTGAGTACTGAGCACCGAGCACACCGAGCAATGAGCACCCAGCACCCTGAGCACTGAGCACCCGGAGGACTGAGAACCCAGCACCCTGAGCACTGAGCACCGATCACCCTGAGCAGTGAGCACCCAGCACCCCGAGCACTGAGCACTCAGCACCCTGAGTACTGAGCACCCAGCACCCCGAGTACTGAGCACCCAGCACCCTGAGTACTGAGCACCCAGCACCCCGAGCACTGAGCACCCAGCACCCTGAGTACTGAGCACCCTGATTACTGAGCACTGAGCACCGAGCATCCTGAGTACTGAGCACCCAGCACCCCGAGCACTGAGCACCCAGCACCCTGAGCATTGAGCACCCAGCACCCTGAGCACTGACCACCCAGCACGCTGAGTACTGAGCACTCAGCACCCTGAGTACTGAGTACCCAGCACCCTGAGCTCTGAGCACCCAGAACCCTGAGTACTGAGCACCGAGCACCCTGAGTACTGAGCACCCAGCACCCTTAGTACTGAGCACCCAGCACCCTGAGCACTGAGCACCCAGCTCCCTGAACACTGAGCACCCAGTACCCCGAGTACTGAGCACCCTGCACCCCGAGTACTGAGCACCGAGCACCCCGAGCACTGAGCACCCAGCACCCTGAGTACTGAGCACCCAGCACCCTGAGTACTGAGCACTGAGCACAACGAGTACTGAGCACCCAGCACCCCGAGCACTGAGCACCCAGCAACCTGAGTACTGAGAACAGATCACCCTGTGTACTGAGCACCCAGCACCCTGAGTACTGAGCCCCCAGCACCCTGAGTACTGATCACCCAGCACCCCGAGCACTGAGCACCCAGCACCCCGAGAATGAGCACCCAGCACCCTGAGTACTGAGAACCGAGCACCATGAGTACTGAGCACCCAGCACCCTGAGTACTGAGCCCCCAGCACCCTGAGTACTGAGCACCCAGCAACCCGAGCACTGAGCACCCAGCACCCTGAGAATGAGCACCCAGCACCATGAGTACTGAGCACCCAGCACCCTGAGTACTGAGCACTAAGCACCAAGAGCACTGAGCACCCAGCACCCCGAGCACGGAGCAACCAGGACCCCGAGCACTGAGAACTGAGCACGCAGCACCCTGAGTACTGAGCACCGAGCTCCCCGAGCACTGAGCACACTGAGTACTGAGCACCCAGCACCCCGAGCACTGAGCACCCAGCACCCTGAGCACTGAGCACCCAGCACCATGAGCACGGAGCACCCCGAGGACTGAGCACCCAGCACCCTGAGCACTGAGCACCCAGCACCTTGAGTACTGAGCACCGAGCACCTCGAGCACTAAGCACCCAGCACCCTGAGTACTGAGCACCCAGCACCCTGAGCACTGAGCACCCAGAACCCTGAGCACTGAGCACCCAGCACCCTGAGCACGGAGCACCCAGCACCCTGAGTACTGAGCACCCAACACCCAGAGTACTGAGCACCCAGCACCCTGAGTACTGAGTACCCAGAACCCTGAGCTCTGAGCACCGAGCACCCTGAGTACTGAGCAACGAGCACCCTGAGTACTGAGCACCCAGCACCCTTAGTACTGAGCACCCAGCACCCTGAGCACTGAGCACCCAGCACCCTGAGTACTGAGCACCCAGCACCACCCTCAGCACTGAGCACCCAGCACCCCGAGCACTGAGCACCCAGCTCCCGGAGCACTGAGCACCCAGCACCCCGAGTACTGAGCACCCTGCACCCCGAGTACTGAGCACCGAGCACCCCGAGCACTGAGCACCCAGCACCCTGAGTACTGAGCATCCAGCACCCTGAGTACTGAGCACTGAGCACCCCGAGTACTGAGCACCCAGCACCCCCAGCACTGAGCACCCAGCAACCTGAGTACTGAGAACAGATCACCCTGAGTACTGAGCACCCAGCACCCTGAGTACTGAGCACCCAGCACCCCGAGCACTGAGCTCCCCGCACCCTGACAATGAGCACCCAGCACCCTGAGTACTGAGAACCGAGCACCCTGAGTACTGAGCACCCAGCACCCTGAGCACTGAGCACACAGCACCTTGAGTACTGAGCACCGAGCACCTCGAGCACTAAGCACCCAGCACCCTGAGTACTGAGCACCCAGCACCCTGAGCACTGAGCACCCAGAACCCTGAGCACTGAGCACCCAGCACCCTGAGCACGGAGCACCCAGCACCCTGAGTACTGAGCACCCAACACCCAGAGTACTGAGCACCCAGCACCCTGAGCACTGAGCACCCAGCACCCTGAGTACTGAGCACCCAGCACCCTGAGTACTGAACACCCAGCACCCTGAGCACTGAGCACTGAGCACCCTGAGCACTGAGTACTGAGCACTGAGCACCCTGAGCACTGAGCACCCAGCACCCCGAGTACTGAGCACCCAGCACCCCGAGCACTGAGCACCCAGCACCCCGAGCACTGAGCACTGAGCACCCTGAGCACTGAGCACCCAGCACCCCGAGTACTGAGCACTGAGCACCCTGAGTACTGAGCACCAAGCAGCCTGAGTACTGAGCACCCAGCACCCTGAGTACTGAGCACCCAGCACCCTGAGCACTGAGCACCCAGCACCCCGAGCACTGAGCACCCACCACCCTGAGTACTGAGCACAGAGCACTCTGAGCACTGAGCACCCAGCACCCTGAGTACTGAGCACCCAGCACCCTGAGTACTGAGCAACCAGCACCCTGAGCACTGAGCACTGAGCACCCAGCACCCCGAGCACTGAGCACCCAGCACCCTGAGCACTGAGCACCCAGCACCCTGAGTACTGAGCAACCAGCAACCTGAGTACTGAGCAACCTGCACCCTGAGTACTGAGCACTCAGCACCCTGAGTACTGAGCACCGAGCACACCGAGCAATAAGCACCCAGCACCCTGAGCACTGAGCACCCGGAGGACTGAGCACCTAGCACCCTGAGCACTGAGCACCGATCACCCTGAGCAGTGAGCACCCAGCACCCCGAGCACTGAGCACTCAGCACCCTGAGTACTGAGCACCAAGCACCCTGAGTACTGAGCACTCAGCACCCTGAGTACTGAGCACCCAGCACCCTGAGCACTGAGCACCCAGCACCCTGAGTACTGAGCACCCTGATTACTGAGCACTGAGCACCGAGTATCCTGAGTACTGAGCACCCAGCACCCCGAGCACTGAGCACCCAGCACCCTGAGCACTGAGCACCCAGCACCCTGAGTACTGAGCACTCAGCACCCTGAGTACTGAGTACCCAGCACCCTGAGCTCTGAGCACCCAGCACCCTGAGTACTGAGCACCCAACACCCAGAGTACTGAGCACCCAGCACCCTGAGAACTGAGTACCCAGCACCCTGAGCTCTGAGCACCCAGCAACCTGAGTACTGAGCACCGAGCACCCTCAGTACTGAGCACCCAGCACCCTTAGTACTGAGCACCCAGCACCCTGAGCACTGAGCACCCAGCACCCTGAGTACTGAGCACCCAGCACCACCCTCAGCACTGAGCACACAGCACCCCGAGCACTGAGCACCCAGCTCGCTGAGCACTGAGCACACAGCACCCCGAGTACTGAGCAGCCTGCACCACGAGTACTGAGCACCGAGCACCCCGAGCACTGAGCACCCAGCACCCTGAGTACTGAGCACCCAGCACCCTGAGTACTGAGCACCCAGCACCCTGAGTACTGAACACCCAGCACCCTGAGCACTGAGCACTGAGCACCCTGAGCACTGAGTACTGAGCACTGAGCACCCTGAGCACTGAGCACCCAGCACCCCGAGTACTGAGCACCCAGCACCCCGAGCACTGAGCACCCAGCACCCCGAGCACTGAGCACCCTGAGCACTGAGCACCCAGCACCCCGAGTACTGAGCACTGAGCACCCTGAGTACTGAGCACCAAGCACCCTGAGTACTGAGCACCCAGCACCCTGAGTACTGCGCACCCAGCACCCTGAGCACTGAGCACCCAGCCCCCTGAGCACTGAGCACCCAGCACCCTGAGTACTGAGCACAGAGCACTCTGAGCACTGAGCACCCAGCACCCTGAGTACTGAGCGCCCAGCACCCTGAGTACTGAGCAACCAGCACCCTGAGCACTGAGCACTGAGCACCCAGCACCCTGAGCACTGAGCACTGAGCACCCAGCACCACAGCCCTGAGCACCCAGCACCCCGAGCACTGAGCACCCAACCCCCTGAGCACTGAGCAACCAGCAACCTGAGTACTGAGCAACCAGCAACCTGAGTACTGAGCACCCAGCACCCTGAGTACTGAGCACTCAGCACCCTGAGTACTGAGCACCGAGCACACCGAGCAATGAGCACCCAGCACCCTGAGCACTGAGCACCCGGAGGACTGAGAACCCAGCACCCTGAGTACTGAGCACCGAGCACACCGAGCAATGAGCACCCAGCACCCTGAGCACTGAGCACCCGGAGGACTGAGAACCCAGCACCCTGAGCACTGAGCACCGATCACCCTGAGCAGTGAGCACCCAGCACCCCGAGCACTGAGCACTCAGCACCCTGAGTACTGAGCACCCAGCACCCCGAGTACTGAGCACCCAGCACCCTGAGTACTGAGCACCCAGCACCCCGAGCACTGAGCACCCAGCACCATGAGTACTGAGCACCCTGATTACTGAGCACTGAGCACCGAGCATCCTGAGTACTGAGCACCCAGCACCCCGAGCACTGAGCACCCAGCACCCTGAGCATTGAGCACCCAGCACCCTGAGCACTGACCACCCAGCACGCTGAGTACTGAGCACTCAGCACCCTGAGTACTGAGTACCCAGCACCCTGAGCTCTGAGCACCCAGAACCCTGAGTACTGAGCACCGAGCACCCTGAGTACTGAGCACCCAGCACACTTAGTACTGAGCACCCAGCACCCTGAGCACTGAGCACCCAGCTCCCTGAACACTGAGCACCCAGTACCCCGAGTACTGAGCACCCTGCACCCCGAGTACTGAGCACCGAGCACCCCGAGCACTGAGCACCCAGCACCCTGAGTACTGAGCACCCAGCACCCTGAGTACTGAGCACTGAGCACAACGAGTACTGAGCACCCAGCACCCCGAGCACTGAGCACCCAGCAACCTGAGTACTGAGAACAGATCACCCTGTGTACTGAGCACCCAGCACCCTGAGTACTGAGCCCCCAGCACCCTGAGTACTGATCACCCAGCACCCCGAGCACTGAGCACCCAGCACCCCGAGAATGAGCACCCAGCACCCTGAGTACTGAGAACCGAGCACCATGAGTACTGAGCACCCAGCACCCTGAGTACTGAGCCCCCAGCACCCTGAGTACTGAGCACCCAGCAACCCGAGCACTGAGCACCCAGCACCCTGAGAATGAGCACCCAGCACCATGAGTACTGAGCACCCAGCACCCTGAGTACTGAGCACTAAGCACCCAGAGCACTGAGCACCCAGCACCCCGAGCACGGAGCAACCAGGACCCCGAGCACTGAGAACTGAGCACGCAGCACCCTGAGTACTGAGCACCGAGCTCCCCGAGCACTGAGCACACTGAGTACTGAGCACCCAGCACCCCGAGCACTGAGCACCCAGCACCCTGAGCACTGAGCACCCAGCACCATGAGCACGGAGCACCCCGAGGACTGAGCACCCAGCACCCTGAGCACTGAGCACCCAGCACCTTGAGTACTGAGCACCGAGCACCTCGAGCACTAAGCACCCAGCACCCTGAGTACTGAGCACCCAGCACCCTGAGCACTGAGCACCCAGAACCCTGAGCACTGAGCACCCAGCACCCTGAGCACGGAGCACCCAGCACCCTGAGTACTGAGCACCCAACACCCAGAGTACAGAGCACCCAGCACCCTGAGTACTGAGTACCCAGAACCCTGAGCTCTGAGCACCGAGCACCCTGAGTACTGAGCAACGAGCACCCTGAGTACTGAGCACCCAGCACCCTTAGTACTGAGCACCCAGCACCCTGAGCACTGAGCACCCAGCACCCTGAGTACTGAGCACCCAGCACCACCCTCAGCACTGAGCACCCAGCACCCCGAGCACTGAGCACCCAGCTCCCGGAGCACTGAGCACCCAGCACCCCGAGTACTGAGCACCCTGCACCCCGAGTACTGAGCACCGAGCACCCCGAGCACTGAGCACCCAGCACCCTGAGTACTGAGCACCCAGCACCCTGAGTACTGAGCACTGAGCACCCCGAGTACTGAGCACCCAGCACCCCCAGCACTGAGCACCCAGCAACCTGAGTACTGAGAACAGATCACCCTGAGTACTGAGCACCCAGCACCCTGAGTACTGAGCACCCAGCACCCTGAGTACTGAGCACCCAGCACCCCGAGCACTGAGCTCCCCGCACCCTGACAATGAGCACCCAGCACCCTGAGTACTGAGAACCGAGCACCCTGAGTACTGAGCACCCAGCACCCTGAGCACTGAGCACACAGCACCTTGAGTACTGAGCACCGAGCACCTCGAGCACTAAGCACCCAGCACCCTGAGTACTGAGCACCCAGCACCCTGAGCACTGAGCACCCAGAACCCTGAGCACTGAGCACCCAGCACCCTGAGCACGGAGCACCCAGCACCCTGAGTACTGAGCACCCAACACCCAGAGTACTGAGCACCCAGCACCCTGAGCACTGAGCACCCAGCACCCTGAGTACTGAGCACCCAGCACCCTGAGTACTGAACACCCAGCACCCTGAGCACTGAGCACTGAGCACCCTGAGCACTGAGTACTGAGCACTGAGCACCCTGAGCACTGAGCACCCAGCACCCCGAGTACTGAGCACCCAGCACCCCGAGCACTGAGCACCCAGCACCCCGAGCACTGAGCACTGAGCACCCTGAGCACTGAGCACCCAGCACCCCGAGTACTGAGCACTGAGCACCCTGAGTACTGAGCACCAAGCAGCCTGAGTACTGAGCACCCAGCACCCTGAGTACTGAGCACCCAGCACCCTGAGCACTGAGCACCCAGCACCCCGAGCACTGAGCACCCACCACCCTGAGTACTGAGCACAGAGCACTCTGAGCACTGAGCACCCAGCACCCTGAGTACTGAGCACCCAGCACCCTGAGTACTGAGCAACCAGCACCCTGAGCACTGAGCACTGAGCACCCAGCACCCCGAGCACTGAGCACCCAGCACCCTGAGCACTGAGCACCCAGCACCCTGAGTACTGAGCAACCAGCAACCTGAGTACTGAGCAACCTGCACCCTGAGTACTGAGCACTCAGCACCCTGAGTACTGAGCACCGAGCACACCGAGCAATAGGCACCCAGCACCCTGAGCACTGAGCACCCGGAGGAATGAGCACCTAGCACCCTGAGCACTGAGCACCGATCACCCTGAGCAGTGAGCACCCAGCACCCCGAGCACTGAGCACTCAGCACCCTGAGTACTGAGCACCAAGCACCCTGAGTACTGAGCACTCAGCACCCTGAGTACTGAGCACCCAGCACCCTGAGCACTGAGCACCCAGCACCCTGACTACTGAGCACCCTGATTACTGAGCACTGAGCACCGAGTATCCTGAGTACTGAGCACCCAGCACACCGAGCACTGAGCACCCAGCACCCTGAGCACTGAGCACCCAGCACCCTGAGTACTGAGCACTCAGCACCCTGAGTACTGAGTACCCAGCACCCTGAGCTCTGAGCACCCAGCACCCTGAGTACTGAGCACCCAACACCCAGAGTACTGAGCACCCAGCACCCTGAGAACTGAGTACCCAGCACCCTGAGCTCTGAGCACCCAGCAACCTGAGTACTGAGCACCGAGCACCCTCAGTACTGAGCACCCAGCACCCTTAGTACTGAGCACCCAGCACCCTGAGCACTGAGCACCCAGCACCCTGAGTACTGAGCACCCAGCACCACCCTCAGCACTGAGCACACAGCACCCCGAGCACTGAGCACCCAGCTCCCTGAGCACTGAGCACCCAGCACCCCGAGTACTGAGCAGCCTGCACCACGAGTACTGAGCACCGAGCACCCCGAGCACTGAGCACCCAGCACCCTGAGTACTGAGCACCCAGCACCATGAGTACTG
The DNA here is from genome assembly GCF_018167655.1 of Microtus oregoni. Taxonomy (NCBI): domain Eukaryota; kingdom Metazoa; phylum Chordata; class Mammalia; order Rodentia; family Cricetidae; genus Microtus; species Microtus oregoni. The sequence goes on from NW_024544982.1 coordinate 25,229, forward strand.
AGCACCCAGCACCCTGAGTACTGAACACCCAGCACCCTGAGCACTGAGCACTGAGCACCCTGAGCACTGAGTACTGAGCACTGAGCACCCTGAGCACTGAGCACCCAGCACCCCGAGTACTGAGCACCCAGCACCCCGAGCACTGAGCACCCAGCACCCCGAGCACTGAGCACCCTGAGCACTGAGCACCCAGCACCCCGAGTACTGAGCACTGAGCACCCTGAGTACTGAGCACCAAGCACCCTGAGTACTGAGCACCCAGCACCCTGAGTACTGCGCACCCAGCACCCTGAGCACTGAGCACCCAGCCCCCTGAGCACTGAGCACCCAGCACCCTGAGTACTGAGCACAGAGCACTCTGAGCACTGAGCACCCAGCACCCTGAGTACTGAGCGCCCAGCACCCTGAGTACTGAGCAACCAGCACCCTGAGCACTGAGCACTGAGCACCCAGCACCCTGAGCACTGAGCACTGAGCACCCAGCACCACAGCCCTGAGCACCCAGCACCCCGAGCACTGAGCACCCAACCCCCTGAGCACTGAGCAACCAGCAACCTGAGTACTGAGCAACCAGCAACCTGAGTACTGAGCACCCAGCACCCTGAGTACTGAGCACTCAGCACCCTGAGTACTGAGCACCGAGCACACCGAGCAATGAGCACCCAGCACCCTGAGCACTGAGCACCCGGAGGACTGAGAACCCAGCACCCTGAGCACTGAGCACCGATCACCCTGAGCAGTGAGCACCCAGCACCCCGAGCACTGAGCACTCAGCACCCTGAGTACTGAGCACCCAGCACCCCGAGTACTGAGCACCCAGCACCCTGAGTACTGAGCACCCAGCACCCCGAGCACTGAGCACCCAGCACCCTGAGTACTGAGCACCCTGATTACTGAGCACTGAGCACCGAGCATCCTGAGTACTGAGCACCCAGCACCCCGAGCACTGAGCACCCAGCACCCTGAGCATTGAGCACCCAGCACCCTGAGCACTGACCACCCAGCACGCTGAGTACTGAGCACTCAGCACCCTGAGTACTGAGTACCCAGCACCCTGAGCTCTGAGCACCCAGCACCCTGAGTACTGAGCACCGAGCACCCTGAGTACTGAGCACCCAGCACCCTTAGTACTGAGCACCCAGCACCCTGAGCACTGAGCACCCAGCTCCCTGAACACTGAGCACCCAGTACCCCGAGTACTGAGCACCCTGCACCCCGAGTACTGAGCACCGAGCACCCCGAGCACTGAGCACCCAGCACCCTGAGTACTGAGCACCCAGCACCCTGAGTACTGAGCACTGAGCACCCCGAGTACTGAGCACCCAGCACCCCGAGCACTGAGCACCCAGCAACCTGAGTACTGAGAACAGATCACCCTGTGTACTGAGCACCCAGCACCCTGAGTACTGAGCCCCCAGCACCCTGAGTACTGATCACCCAGCACCCCGAGCACTGAGCACCCAGCACCCCGAGAATGAGCACCCAGCACTCTGAGTACTGAGAACCGAGCACCATGAGTACTGAGCACCCAGCACCCTGAGTACTGAGCCCCCAGCACCCTGAGTACTGAGCACCCAGCAACCCGAGCACTGAGCACCCAGCACCCTGAGAATGAGCACCCAGCACCATGAGTACTGAGCACCCAGCACCCTGAGTACTGAGCACTAAGCACCCAGAGCACTGAGCACCCAGCACCCCGAGCACGGAGCAACCAGGACCCCGAGCACTGAGAACTGAGCACGCAGCACCCTGAGTACTGAGCACCGAGCTCCCCGAGCACTGAGCACACTGAGTACTGAGCACCCAGCACCCCGAGCACTGAGCACCCAGCACCCTGAGCACTGAGCACCCAGCACCATGAGCACGGAGCACCCCGAGGACTGAGCACCCAGCACCCTGAGCACTGAGCACCCAGCACCTTGAGTACTGAGCACCGAGCACCTCGAGCACTAAGCACCCAGCACCCTGAGTACTGAGCACCCAGCACCCTGAGCACTGAGCACCCAGAACCCTGAGCACTGAGCACCCAGCACCCTGAGCACGGAGCACCCAGCACCCTGAGTACTGAGCACCCAACACCCAGAGTACTGAGCACCCAGCACCCTGAGTACTGAGTACCCAGAACCCTGAGCTCTGAGCACCCAGCACCCTGAGTACTGAGCAACGAGCACCCTGAGTACTGAGCACCCAGCACCCTTAGTACTGAGCACCCAGCACCCTGAGCACTGAGCACCCAGCACCGTGAGTACTGAGCACCCAGCACCACCCTCAGCACTGAGCACCCAGCACCCCGAGCACTGAGCACCCAGCTCCCGGAGCACTGAGCACCCAGCACCCCGAGTACTGAGCACCCTGCACCCCGAGTACTGAGCACCGAGCACCCCGAGCACTGAGCACCCAGCACCCTGAGTACTGAGCACCCAGCACCCTGAGTACTGAGCACTGAGCACCCCGAGTACTGAGCACCCAGCACCCCCAGCACTGAGCACCCAGCAACCTGAGTACTGAGAACAGATCACCCTGAGTACTGAGCACCCAGCACCCCGAGCACTGAGCTCCCCGCACCCTGACAATGAGCACCCAGCACCCTGAGTACTGAGAACCGAGCACCCTGAGTACTGAGCACCCAGCACCCTGAGTACTGAGCCCCCAGCACCCTGAGTACTAAGCACCCAGCAACCCGAGCACTGAGCACCCAGCACCCTGAGAATGAGCACCCAGCACCATTAGTACTGAGCACCCAGCACCCTGAGTACTGAGCACTAAGCACCCAGAGCACTGAGCACCCAGCACCCCGAGCACGGAGCACCCAGGACCCCGAGCACTGAGAACTGAGCACCCAGCACCCTGAGTACTGAGCACCGAGCTCCCCGAGCACTGAACACACTGAGTACTGAGCACCCAGCACCCCGAGCACTGAGAACCCAGCACCCTGAGCACTGAGCACCCAGCACCCTGAGTACTGAGCACCCAGCACCCTGAGTACTGAACACCCAGCACCCTGAGCACTGAGCACTGAGCACCCTGAGCACTGAGTACTGAGCACTGAGCACTCTGAGCACTGAGCACCCAGCACCCCGAGTACTGAGCACCGAGCACCCCGAGCACTGAGCACCCAGCGCCCCGAGCACTGAGCACCCAGCACCCCGAGCACTGAGCACTGAGCACCCTGAGCACTGAGCACCCAGGACCCCGAGTACTGAGCACTGAGCACCCTGAGTACTGAGCACCAAGCACCCCGAGAACTGAGCATTGAGCACCCTGAGTACTGAGCACCCAGCACCCTGAGCACTGAGCACCCAGCACCCTGAGTACTGAGCACTGAGAACCCTGAGTACTGAGCACCGAGCACCCTGAGTACTGAGCAGGCAGCACCCTGATCACTGAGCACGGAGCACCCCGAGGACTGAGCACCGAGCACAATGAGCACTGAGCACCCAGCACCCTGAGTACTGAGCACCCAGCACCCTGAGCACTGAGCACCCAGCTCCCTGAGCACTGAGCACGCAGCAACCCGAGCACTGAGCACCCAGCACCCTGAGTACTGAGCACAGAGCACCCTGAGCACTGAGCACCCAGCACCCTGAGTTCTGAGCACCCAGCACCCTGAGTACTGGGCAACCAGCACCCTGAGCACTGAGCACTGAGCACCCAGCACCCTGAGCACTGAGAACTGAGCACCCAGCACCACAGCCTTGAGCACCCAGCACCCCGAGCACTGAGCACCCAGCACCCTGAGCACTGAGCACCCAGCACCCTGAGTACTGAGCAACCAGCAACCTGAGTACTGAGCCCCCAGCACCCTGAGTACTGAGCACCCAGCAACCCGAGCACTGAGCACCCAGCACCCTGAGAATGAGCACCCAGCACCATGAGTACTGAGCACCCAGCACCCTGAGTACTGAGCACTAAGCACCCAGAGCACTGAGCACCCAGAACCCCGAGCACGGAGCACCCAGGACCCCGAGCACTGAGAACTGAGCACCCAGCACCCTGAGTACTGAGCACCGAGATCCCCGAGCACTGAGCACACTGAGTACTGAGCACCCAGCACCCCGAGCACTGAGCACCCAGCACCCTGAGTACTGAGCACCCAGCACCATGAGTACTGAGCACCCAGCACCCTGAGTACTGAACACCCAGCACCCTGAGCACTGAGCACTGAGCACCCTGAGCACTGAGTACTGAGCACTGAGCACCCTGAGCACTGAGCACCCAGCACCCCGAGTACTGAGCACCCAGCACCCCGAGCACTGAGCACCCAGCACCCCGAGCACTGAGCACCCTGAGCACTGAGCACCCAGCACCCCGAGTACTGAGCACTGAGCACCCTGAGTACTGAGCACCAAGCACCCTGAGTACTGAGCACCCAGCACCCTGAGTACTGCGCACCCAGCACCCTGAGCACTGAGCACCCAGCCCCCTGAGCACTGAGCACCCAGCACCCTGAGTACTGAGCACAGAGCACTCTGAGCACTGAGCACCCAGCACCCTGAGTACTGAGCGCCCAGCACCCTGAGTACTGAGCAACCAGCACCCTGAGCACTGAGCACTGAGCACCCAGCACCCTGAGCACTGAGCACTGAGCACCCAGCACCACAGCCCTGAGCACCCAGCACCCCGAGCACTGAGCACCCAACCCCCTGAGCACTGAGCAACCAGCAACCTGAGTACTGAGCAACCAGCAACCTGAGTACTGAGCACCCAGCACCCTGAGTACTGAGCACTCAGCACCCTGAGTACTGAGCACCGAGCACACCGAGCAATGAGCACCCAGCACCCTGAGCACTGAGCACCCGGAGGACTGAGAACCCAGCACCCTGAGCACTGAGCACCGATCACCCTGAGCAGTGAGCACCCAGCACCCCGAGCACTGAGCACTCAGCACCCTGAGTACTGAGCACCCAGCACCCCGAGTACTGAGCACCCAGCACCCTGAGTACTGAGCACCCAGCACCCCGAGCACTGAGCACCCAGCACCCTGAGTACTGAGCACCCTGATTACTGAGCACTGAGCACCGAGCATCCTGAGTACTGAGCACCCAGCACCCCGAGCACTGAGCACCCAGCACCCTGAGCACTGACCACCCAGCACGCTGAGTACTGAGCACTCAGCACCCTGAGTACTGAGTACCCAGCACCCTGAGCTCTGAGCACCCAGCACCCTGAGTACTGAGCACCGAGCACCCTGAGTACTGAGCACCCAGCACCCTTAGTACTGAGCACCCAGCACCCTGAGCACTGAGCACCCAGCTCCCTGAAAACTGAGCACCCAGTACCCCGAGTACTGAGCACCCTGCACCCCGAGTACTGAGCACCGAGCACCCCGAGCACTGAGCACCCAGCACCCTGAGTACTGAGCACCCAGCACCCTGAGTACTGAGCACTGAGCACCCCGAGTACTGAGCACCCAGCACCCCGAGCACTGAGCACCCAGCAACCTGTGTACTGAGAACAGATCACCCTGTGTACTGAGCACCCAGCACCCTGAGTACTGAGCCCCCAGCACCCTGAGTACTGATCACCCAGCACCCCGAGCACTGAGCACCCAGCACCCCGAGAATGAGCACCCAGCACCCTGAGTACTGAGAACCGAGCACCATGAGTACTGAGCACCCAGCACCCTGAGTACTGAGCCCCCAGCACCCTGAGTACTGAGCACCCAGCAACCCGAGCACTGAGCACCCAGCACCCTGAGAATGAGCACCCAGCACCATGAGTACTGAGCACCCAGCACCCTGAGTACTGAGCACTAAGCACCCAGAGCACTGAGCACCCAGCACCCCGAGCACGGAGCAACCAGGACCCCGAGCACTGAGAACTGAGCACGCAGCACCCTGAGTACTGAGCACCGAGCTCCCCGAGCACTGAGCACACTGAGTACTGAGCACCCAGCACCCCGAGCACTGAGCACCCAGCACCCTGAGCACTGAGCACCCAGCACCATGAGCACGGAGCACCCCGAGGACTGAGCACCCAGCACCCTGAGCACTGAGCACCCAGCACCTTGAGTACTGAGCACCGAGCACCTCGAGCACTAAGCACCCAGCACCCTGAGTACTGAGCACCCAGCACCCTGAGCACTGAGCACCCAGAACCCTGAGCACTGAGCACCCAGCACCCTGAGCACGGAGCACCCAGCACCCTGAGTACTGAGCACCCAACACCCAGAGTACTGAGCACCCAGCACCCTGAGTACTGAGTACCCAGAACCCTGAGCTCTGAGCACCCAGCACCCTGAGTACTGAGCAACGAGCACCCTGAGTACTGAGCACCCAGCACCCTTAGTACTGAGCACCCAGCACCCTGAGCACTGAGCACCCAGCACCGTGAGTACTGAGCACCCAGCACCACCCTCAGCACTGAGCACCCAGCACCCCGAGCACTGAGCACCCAGCTCCCGGAGCACTGAGCACCCAGCACCCCGAGTACTGAGCACCCTGCACCCCGAGTACTGAGCACCGAGCACCCCGAGCACTGAGCACCCAGCACCCTGAGTACTGAGCACCCAGCACCCTGAGTACTGAGCACTGAGCACCCCGAGTACTGAGCACCCAGCACCCCCAGCACTGAGCACCCAGCAACCTGAGTACTGAGAACAGATCACCCTGAGTACTGAGCACCCAGCACCCTGAGTACTGAGCACCCAGCACCCTGAGTACTGAGCACCCAGCACCCCGAGCACTGAGCTCCCCGCACCCTGACAATGAGCACCCAGCACCCTGAGTACTGAGAACCGAGCACCCTGAGTACTGAGCACCCAGCACCCTGAGTACTGAGCCCCCAGCACCCTGAGTACTAAGCACCCAGCAACCCGAGCACTGAGCACCCAGCACCCTGAGTACTGAGCACTAAGCACCCAGAGCACTGAGCACCCAGCACCCCGAGCACGGAGCACCCAGGACCCCGAGCACTGAGAACTGAGCACCCAGCACCCTGAGTACTGAGCACCGAGCTCCCCGAGCACTGAACACACTGAGTACTGAGCACCCAGCACCCTGAGCACTGAGAACCCAGCACCCTGAGCACTGAGCACCCAGCACCCTGAGTACTGAGCACCCAGCACCCTGAGTACTGAACACCCAGCACCCTGAGCACTGAGCACTGAGCACCCTGAGCACTGAGTACTGAGCACTGAGCACTCTGAGCACTGAGCACCCAGCACCCCGAGTACTGAGCACCGAGCACCCCGAGCACTGAGCACCCAGCGCCCCGAGCACTGAGCACCCAGCACCCCGAGCACTGAGCACTGAGCACCCTGAGCACTGAGCACCCAGGACCCCGAGTACTGAGCACTGAGCACCCTGAGTACTGAGCACCAAGCACCCCGAGAACTGAGCATTGAGCACCCTGAGTACTGAGCACCCAGCACCCTGAGCACTGAGCACCCAGCACCCTGAGTACTGAGCACTGAGAACCCTGAGTACTGAGCACCGAGCACCCTGAGTACTGAGCAGGCAGCACCCTGATCACTGAGCACGGAGCACCCCGAGGACTGAGCACCGAGCACAATGAGCACTGAGCACCCAGCACCCTGAGTACTGAGCACCCAGCACCCTGAGCACTGAGCACCCAGCTCCCTGAGCACTGAGCACGCAGCAACCCGAGCACTGAGCACCCAGCACCCTGAGTACTGAGCACAGAGCACCCTGAGCACTGAGCACCCAGCACCCTGAGTTCTGAGCACCCAGCACCCTGAGTACTGGGCAACCAGCACCCTGAGCACTGAGCACTGAGCACCCAGCACCCTGAGCACTGAGAACTGAGCACCCAGCACCACAGCCTTGAGCACCCAGCACCCCGAGCACTGAGCACCCAGCACCCTGAGCACTGAGCACCCAGCACCCTGAGTACTGAGCAACCAGCAACCTGAGTACTGAGCCCCCAGCACCCTGAGTACTGAGCACCCAGCAACCCGAGCACTGAGCACCCAGCACCCTGAGAATGAGCACCCAGCACCATGAGTACTGAGCACCCAGCACCCTGAGTACTGAGCACTAAGCACCCAGAGCACTGAGCACCCAGAACCCCGAGCACGGAGCACCCAGGACCCCGAGCACTGAGAACTGAGCACCCAGCACCCTGAGTACTGAGCACCGAGATCCCCGAGCACTGAGCACACTGAGTACTGAGCACCCAGCAACCCGAGCACTGAGCACCCAGCACCCTGAGCACTGAGCACCCAGCACCATGAGCACGGAGCACCCCGAGGACTGAGCACCCAGCACCCTGAGCACTGAGCACCCAGCACCTTGAGTACTGAGCACCGAGCACCTCGAGCACTAAGCACCCAGCACCCTGAGTACTGAGCACCCAGCACCCTGAGCACTGAGCACCCAGCACCCTGAGCACGGAGCACCCAGCACCCTGAGTACTGAGCACCCAACACCCAGAGTACTGAGCACCCAGCACCCTGAGCACTGAGCACCCAGCACCCTGAGTACTGAGCACCCAGCACCCTGAGTACTGAACACCCAGCACCTTGAGCACTGAGCACTGAGCACCCTGAGCACTGAGTACTGAGCACTGAGCACCCTGAGCACTGAGCACCCAGCACCCCGAGTACTGAGCACCCAGCACCCCGAGCACTGAGCACCCAGCACCCCGAGCACTGAGCACTGAGCACCCTGAGCACTGAGCACCCAGCACCCAGAGTACTGAGCACTGAGAACCCTGAGTACTGAGCACCAAGCACCCTGAGTACTGAGCACCCAGCACCCTTAGTACTGAGCACCCAGCACCCTGAGCACTGAGCAACCAGCACCCCGAGCACTGAGCACCCACCACCCTGAGTACTGAGCACAGAGCACTCTGAGCACTGAGCACCCAGCACCCTGAGTACTGAGCACCCAGCACCCTGAGTACTGAGCAACCAGCACCCTGAGCACTGAGCACTGAGCACCCAGCACCCTGAGCACTGAGCACCCAGCACCCTGAGCACTGAGCACCCAGCACCCTGAGTACTGAGCAACCAGCAACCTGAGTACTGAGCAACCTGCACCCTGAGTACTGAGCACTCAGCACCCTGAGTACTGAGCACCGAGCACACCGAGCAATGAGCACCCAGCACCCTGAGCACTGAGCACCCGGAGGACTGAGCACCTAGCACCCTGAGCACTGAGCACCGATCACCGTGAGCAGTGAGCACCCAGCACCCCGAGCACTGAGCACTCAGCACCCTGAGTACTGAGCACCAAGCACCCTGAGTACTGAGCACTCAGCACCCTGAGTACTGAGCACCCAGCACTCTGAGCACTGAGCACCCAGCACCCTGAGTACTGAGCACCCTGATTACTGAGCACTGAGCACCGAGTATCCTGAGTACTGAGCACCCAGCACCCCGAGCACTGAGCACCCAGCACCCTGAGCACTGAGCACCCAGCACCCTGAGTACTGAGCACTCAGCACCCTGAGTACTGAGTACCCAGCACCCTGAGCTCTGAGCACCCAGCACCCTGAGTACTGAGCACCCAACACCCAGAGTACTGAGCACCCAGCACCCTGAGAACTGAGTACCCAGCACCCTGAGCTCTGAGCACCCAGCACCCTGAGTACTGAGCACCGAGCACCCCGAGCACTGAGCACCCAGCAACCTGAGTACTGAGAACAGATCACCCTGAGTACTGAGCACCCAGCACCCTGAGTACTGAGCCCCCAGCACCCTGAGTACTGAGCACCCAGCACCCCGAGCACTGAGCTCCCCGCACCCCGACAATGAGCACCCAGCACCCTGAGTACTGAGAACCGAGCACCCTGAGTACTGAGCACCCAGCACCCTGAGTACTGAGCCCCCAGCACCCTGAGTACTGAGCACCCAGCAACCCGAGCACTGAGCACCCAGCACCCTGAGAATGAGCACCCAGCACCATGAGTACTGAGCACCCAGCACCCTGAGTACTGAGCACTAAGCACCCAGAGCACTGAGCACCCAGCACCCCGAGCACGGAGCACCCAGGACCCCGAGCACTGAGAACTGAGCACCCAGCACCCTGAGTACTGAGCACCGAGCTCCCCGAGCACTGAACACACTGAGTACTGAGCACCCAGCACCCCGAGCACTGAGCACCCAGCACCCTGAGCACTGAGCACCCAGCACCCTGAGTACTGAGCACCCAGCACCCTGAGTACTGAACACCCAGCACCCCGAGTACTGAGCACCGAGCACCCCGAGCACTGAGCACCCAGCGCCCCGAGCACTGAGCACCCAGCACCCCGAGCACTGAGCACTGAGCACCCTGAGCACTGAGCACCCAGGACCCCGAGTACTGAGCACTGAGCACCCTGAGTACTGAGCACCAAGCACCCCGAGAACTGAGCACTGAGCACCCTGAGTACTGAGCACCCAGCACCCTGAGCACTGAGCACCCAGCACCCTGAGTACTGAGCACTGAGAACCCTGAGTACTGAGCACCGAGCACCCTGAGTACTGAGCACCCAGCACCCTGATCACTGAGCACGGTGCACCCCGAGGACTGAGCACCGAGCACAACGAGCACTGAGCACCCAGCACCCTGAGTACTGAGCACCCAGCACCCTGAGCACTGAGCACCCAGCTCCCTGAGCACTGAGCACGCAGCACCCCGAGCACTGAGCACCCAGCACCCTGAGTACTGAGCACAGAGCACCCTGAGCACTGAGCACCCAGCACCCTGAGTACTGAGCACCCAGCACCCTGAGTACTGGGCAACCAGCACCCTGAGCACTGAGCACTGAGCACCCAGCACCCTGAGTACTGAGCACAGAGCACCCTGAGCACTGAGCACTCAGCACCCTGAGTACTGAGCACCCAGCACCCTGAGCACTGAGCACCCAGCACCCCGAGTACTGAGCACCCTGCACACCGAGTACTGAGCACCGAGCACCCCGAGCACTGAGCACCCAGCACCCTGAGTACTGAGCACCCAACACCCTGAGTACTGAACACTGAGCACCCCGAGTACTGAGCACCCAGCACCCCGAGCACTGAGCACCCAGCAACCTGAGTACTGAGAACAGATCACCCTGAGTACTGAGCACCCAGCACCCTGAGAACTGAGCCCCCAGCACCCTGAGTACTGAGCACCCAGCACCCCGAGCACTGAGCACCCAGCACCCCGAGAATGAGCACCCAGCACCCTGAGTACTGAGAACCGAGCACCCTGAGTACTGAGCACCCAGCACCCTGAGTACTGAGCCCCCAGCACCCTGAGTACTGAGCACCCAGCAACCCGAGCACTGAGCACCCAGCACCCTGAGAATGAGCACCCAGCACCATGAGTACTGAGCACCCAGCACCCTGAGTACTGAGCACTAAGCACCCAGAGCACTGAGCACCCAGCACCCCGAGCACGGAGCACCCAGGACCCCGAGCACTGAGAACTGAGCACCCAGCACCCTGAGTACTGAGCACCGAGCTCCCCGAGCACTGAGCACACTGAGTACTGAGCACCCAGCACCCCGATCACTGAGCACCCAGCACCCTGAGCACTGAGCACCCAGCACCCTGAGCACTGAGCACCCAGCACCCTGAGTACTGAGCACCCAGCACGCTGAGTACTGAGCACCCAGCACCCCGATCACTGAGCACCCAGCACCCTGAGCACTGAGCACCCAGCACCCTGAGTACTGAGCACCCAGCACCCTGAGTACTGAGCACCCAGCACGCTGAGTACTGAGCACCCAGCACCCCGAGCACTGAGCACCCAGCACCCTGTGTACTGAGCACTGAGCACCCTGAGTACTAAGCACCCAGCAACCTGAGTACTGAGCACCCAGGACCCTGAGCACTGAGCACCGAGCAGCCCGAGCACTGAGCTCCCAGCACCCTGAGCACTCAGCACCCAGCACCCCGAGCACTGAGCACCCAGCACCCTGAGCACTGAGCACCCAGCACCCTGAGCACGGAGCACCCCGAGTACTGAGCACCCAGCACCCTGAGCACTGAGCACCCAGCACCCTGAGCACAGAGCACCCAGCACCCTGAGCACTGAGCACCCAGCACCCCGAGCACGGAGCACCCAGCACCCTGAGTACTGAACACCCAACACCCAGAGTACTGAGCACCCAGCACCCTGAGCACTGAGCACCCAGCACCCTGAGTACTGAGCACCCAGCACCCTGAGTACTGAACACCCAGCACCCTGAGCACTGAGCACTGAGCACCCTGAGCACTGAGTACTGAGCACTGAGCACCCTGAGCACTGAGCACCCAGCACCCCGAGTACTGAGCACCCAGCACCCCGAGCACTGAGCACCCAGCGCCCCGAGCACTGAGCACCCAGCACCCCGAGCACTGAGAACTGAGCACCCTGAGCACTGAGCACCCAGCACCCCGAGTACTGAGCACTGAGCACCCTGAGTACTGAGCAACAAGCACCCCGAGTACTGAGCACTGAGCACCCTGAGTACTGAGCACCCAGCACCCTGAGAAATGAGCACCCAGCACCCTGAGTACTGAGCACTGAGAACCCTGAGTACTGAGCACCGAGCACCCTGAGTACTGAGCACTGAGCACCCAGCACCCTGAGCACTGACCACTGAGCAACCAGCACCACAGCACTGAGCACCCCGAGTACTGAGCAACAAGCACCCCGAGTACTGAGCACTGAGCACCCTGAGTACTGAGCACCCAGCACCCTGAGCACTGAGCACCCAGCACACTGAGCACTGAGCACGCAGCACCCCGAGCACTGAGCACCCAGCACCCTGAGTACTGAGCACAGAGCACCCTGAGCCATGAGCACCCAGCACCCTGAGTACTGAGCACCCAGCACCCTGAGAACTGAGCAACCAGCACCCTGAGCACTGAGCACTGAGCACCCAGCACCCTGAGCACTGACCACTGAGCACCTAGCACCACAGCCCTGAGCACCCAGCACCCCGAGCACTGAGCACCCAGCACCCTGAGTACTGAGCACCCAGCACCCTGAGCACCCAGCACCCTGAGTACTGAGCACCCAGCACCCTGAGTACTGAGCACCCAGCACCCTGAGTACTGAGCATTCAGCACCCTGAGTACTGAGCACCGAGCACCCCGAGCACTGAGCACCCAGCACCCTGAGCACTGTGCACCCGGAGGACTGAGCACCCAGCACCCTGAGCACTGAGCACGGATCACCCTGAGCACTGAGCACCCAGCACCCCTAGCACTGAGCACCCAGCACCCTGAGTACTGAGCACCCAGCACCCCGAGTACTGAGCACCCAGCACCCTAAGAACTGAGCACCCAGCACCCCGAGCACTGAGCAACCCGCACCCTGAGTACTGAGCACCCTGAGTACGGAGCACTGAGCACCGAGCACCCTGAGTACTGAGCACCCTGTGGACTGAGCACCCAGCACCCTGAGTACTGAGCACCCAGCACCCCGAGCACTGAGCACCCAGCACCCCGAGAATGAGCACCCAGCACCCTGAGTACTGATAACCGAGCACCCTGAGTACTGAGCACCCAGCACCCTGAGTACTGAGCCCCCAGCACCCTGAGTACTGAGCACCGAGCTCCCCGAGCACTGAGCACACTGAGTACTGAGCACCCAGCACCCCGATCACTGAGCACCCAGCACCCTGAGCACTGAGCACCCAGCACCCTGAGAACTGAGCACCCAGCACCCTGAGTACTGAGCACCCAGCACCCTGATCACTGAGCACGGTGCACCCCGAGGACTGAGCACCGAGCACAACGAGCGCTGAGCACCCAGCACCCTGAGCACTGAGCACCCAGCTCCCTGAGCACTGAGCACGCAGCACCCCGAGTACTGAGCACCCAGCACCCTGAGTACTGAGCACAGAGCACCCTGAGCACTGAGCACCCAGCACCCTGAGTACTGAGCACCCAGCACCCTGAGTACTGGGCAACCAGCACCCTGAGCACTGAGCACTGAGCACCCAGCACCCTGAGTACTGAGCACAGAGCACCCTGAGCACTGAGCACTCAGCACCCTGAGTACTGAGCACCCAGCACCCTGAGCACTGAGCACCCAGCACCCCGAGTACTGAGCACCCTGCACACCGAGTACTGAGCACCGAGCACCCCGAGCACTGAGCACCCAGCACCCTGAGTACTGAGCACCCAACAACCTGAGTACTGAACACTGAGCACCCCGAGTACTGAGCACCCAGCACCCCGAGCACTGAGCACCCAGCAACCTGAGTACTGAGAACAGATCACCCTGAGTACTGAGCACCCAGCACCCTGAGAACTGAGCCCCCAGCACCCTGAGTACTGAGCACCCAGCACCCCGAGCACTGAGCACCCAGCACCCCGAGAATGAGCACCCAGCACCCTGAGTACTGAGAACCGAGCACCCTGAGTACTGAGCACCCAGCACCCTGAGTACTGAGCCCCCAGCACCCTGAGTACTGAGCACCCAGCAACCCGAGCACTGAGCACCCAGCACCCTGAGAATGAGCACCCAGCACCATGAGTACTGAGCACCCAGCACCCTGAGTACTGAGCACTAAGCACCCAGAGCACTGAGCACCCAGCACCCCGAGCACGGAGCACCCAGGACCCCGAGCACTGAGAACTGAGCACCCAGCACCCTGAGTACTGAGCACCGAGCTCCCCGAGCACTGAGCACACTGAGTACTGAGCACCCAGCACCCCGATCACTGAGCACCCAGCACCCTGAGCACTGAGCACCCAGCACCCTGAGCACTGAGCACCCAGCACCCTGAGTACTGAGCACCCAGCACGCTGAGTACTGAGCACCCAGCACCCCGATCACTGAGCACCCAGCACCCTGAGCACTGAGCACCCAGCACCCTGAGTACTGAGCACCCAGCACCCTGAGTACTGAGCACCCAGCACGCTGAGTACTGAGGACCCAGCACCCCGAGCACTGAGCACCCAGCACCCTGTGTACTGAGCAATGAGCACCCTGAGTACTAAGCACCCAGCAACCTGAGTACTGAGCACCCAGGACCCTGAGCACTGAGCACCGAGCAGCCCGAGCACTGAGCTCCCAGCACCCTGAGCACTCAGCACCCAGCACCCCGAGCACTGAGCACCCAGCACCCTGAGCACTGAGCACCCAGCACCCTGAGCACGGAGCACCCCGAGTACTGAGCACCCAGCACCCTGAGCACTGAGCACCCAGCACCCTGAGCACAGAGCACCCAGCACCCTGAGCACTGAGCACCCAGCACCCCGAGCACGGAGCACCCAGCACCCTGAGTACTGAACACCCAACACCCAGAGTACTGAGCACCCAGCACCCTGAGCACTGAGCACCCAGCACCCTGAGTACTGAGCACCCAGCACCCTGAGTACTGAACACCCAGCACCCTGAGCACTGAGCACTGAGCACCCTGAGCACTGAGTACTGAGCACTGAGCACCCTGAGCACTGAGCACCCAGCACCCCGAGTACTGAGCACCCAGCACCCCGAGCACTGAGCACCCAGCGCCCCGAGCACTGAGCACCCAGCACCCCGAGCACTGAGAACTGAGCACCCTGAGCACTGAGCACCCAGCACCCCGAGTACTGAGCACTGAGCTCCCTGAGTACTGAGCAACAAGCACCCCGAGTACTGAGCACTGAGCACCCTGAGTACTGAGCACCCAGCACCCTGAGAAATGAGCACCCAGCACCCTGAGTACTGAGCACTGAGAACCCTGAGTACTGAGCACCGAGCACCCTGAGTACTGAGCACTGAGCACCCAGCACCCTGAGCACTGACCACTGAGCAACCAGCACCACAGCCCTGAGCACCCCGAGTACTGAGCAACAAGCACCCCGAGTACTGAGCACTGAGCACCCTGAGTACTGAGCACCCAGCACCCTGAGCACTGAGCACCCAGCACACTGAGCACTGAGCACGCAGCACCCCGAGCACTGAGCACCCAGCACCCTGAGTACTGAGCACAGAGCACCCTGAGCCATGAGCACCCAGCACCCTGAGTACTGAGCACCCAGCACCCTGAGAACTGAGCAACCAGCACCCTGAGCACTGAGCACTGAGCACCCAGCACCCTGAGCACTGACCACTGAGCACCCAGCACCACAGCCCTGAGCACCCAGCACCCCGAGCACTGAGCACCCAGCACCCTGAGTACTGAGCACCCAGCACCCTGAGCACCCAGCACCCTGAGTACTGAGCACCCAGCACCCTGAGTACTGAGCACCCAGCACCCTGAGTACTGAGCACTCAGCACCCTGAGTACTGAGCACCGAGCACCCCGAGCACTGAGCACCCAGCACCCTGAGCACTGTGCACCCGGAGGACTGAGCACCCAGCACCCTGTGCACTGAGCACCGATCACCCTGAGAACTGAGCACCCAGCACCCCTAGCACTGAGCACCCAGCACCCTGAGTACTGGGCACCCAGCACCCCGAGTACTGAGCACCCAGCACCCTAAGAACTGAGCACCCAGCACCCCGAGCACTGAGCAACCCGCACCCTGAGTACTGAGCACCCTGAGTACTGAGCACTGAGCACCGAGCACCCTGAGTACTGAGCACCCTGTGGACTGAGCACCCAGCACCCTGAGTACTGAGCACCCAGCACCCCGAGCACTGAGCACCCAGCACCCCGAGAATGAGCACCCAGCACCCTGAGTACTGAGAACCGAGCACCCTGAGTACTGAGCACCCAGCACCCTGAGTACTGAGCCCCCAGCACCCTGAGTACTGAGCACCCAGCAACCCGAGCACTGAGCACCCAGCACCCTGAGAATGAGCACCCAGCACCATGAGTACTGAGCACCCAGCACCCTGAGTACTGAGCACTAAGCACCCAGAGCACTGAGCACCCAGCACCCCGAGCACGGAGCACCCAGGACCCCGAGCACTGAGAACTGAGCACCCAGCACCCTGAGTACTGAGCACCGAGCTCCCCGAGCACTGAGCACACTGAGTACTGAGCAGCCAGCACCCCGATCACTGAGCACCCAGCACCCTGAGCACTGAGCACCCAGCACCCTGAGAACTGAGCACCCAGCACCCTGAGTACTGAGCACCCAGCACGCTGAGTACTGAGCACCCAGCACCCCGAGCACTGAGCACCCAGCACCCTGAGTACTGAGCACTGAGCACCCAGCACCCCGAGCACTGAGCACCCAGCACCCTGTGTACTGAGCACTGAGCACACTGAGTACTAAGCACCCAGCACCCTGAGTACTGAGCACCCAGGACCCTGAGCACTGAGCACCGAGCAGCCCGAGCACTGAGCACCCAGCACCCTGAGCACTCAGCACCCAGCACCCCGAGCACTGAGCACCCAGCACCCTGAGCACTGAGCACCCAGCACCCTGAGCACGGAGCACCCCGAGTACTGAGCACCCAGCACCCTGAGCACTGAGCACCCAGCACCCTGAGCACTGAGCACCCAGCACACTGAGCACTGAGCACGCAGCACCCCGAGCACTGAGCACCCAGCACCCTGAGTACTGAGCACAGAGCACCCTGAGCCATGAGCACCCAGCACCCTGAGTACTGAGCACCCAGCACCCTGAGTACTGAGCAACCAGCACCCTGAGCACTGAGCACTGAGCACCCAGCACCCTGAGCACTGACCTCTGAGCACCCAGCACCACAGCCCTGAGCACCCAGCACCCCGAGCACTGAGCACCCAGCACCCTGAGTACTGAGCACCCAGCACCCTGAGCACCCAGCACCCTGAGTACTGAGCACCCACCACCCTGAGTACTGAGCACCCAGCACCCTGAGTACTGAGCACTCAGCCCCCTGAGTACTGAGCACCGAGCACCCCGAGCACTGAGCACCCAGCACCCTGAGCACTGTGCACCCGGAGGACTGAGCACCCAGCACCCTGAGAACTGAGCACCGATCACCATGAGCACTGAGCACCCAGCACCCCTAGCACTGAGCACCCAGCACCCTGAGTACTGAGCACCCAGCACCCCGAGTACTGAGCACCCAGCACCCTGAGAACTGAGCACCCAGCACCCCGAGCACTGAGCAACCCGCACCCTGAGTACTGAGCACCCTGAGTACTGAGCACTGAGCACCGAGCACCCTGAGTACTGAGCACCCTGTGGACTGAGCACCCAGCACCCTGAGTACTGAGCACCCAGCACCCCGAGCACTGAGCACCCAGCACCCCGAGAATGAGCACCCAGCACCCTGAGTACTGAGAACCGAGCACCCTGAGTACTGAGCACCAAGCACCCTGAGTACTGAGCCCCCAGCACCCTGAGTACTGAGCACCCAGCAACCCGAGCACTGAGCACCCAGCACCCTGAGAATGAGCACCCAGCACCATGAGTACTGAGCACCCAGCACCCTGAGTACTGAGCACTAAGCACCCAGAGCACTGAGCACCCAGCACCCCGAGCACGGAGCACACAGGACCCCGAGCACTGAGAAATGAGCACAAAGCACCCTGAGTACTGAGCACCGAGCTCCCCGAGCACTGAGCACACTGAGTACTGAGCACCCAGCACCCCGATCACTGAGCACCCAGCACGCTGAGCACTGAGCACCCAGCACCCTGAGAACTGAGCACCCAGCACCCTGAGTACTGAGCACCCAGCACGCTGAGTACTGAGCACCCAGCACCCCGAGCACTGAGCACCCAGCACCCTGAGTACTGAGCACTGAGCACCCAGCACCCCGAGCACTGAGCACCCAGCACCCTGTGTACTGAGCACTGAGCACCCTGAGTACTAAGCACCCAGCACCCTGAGTACTGAGCACCCAGGACCCTGAGCACTGAGCACCGAGCAGCCCGAGCACTGAGCACCCAGCACCCTGAGCACTCAGCACCCAGCACCCCGAGCACTGAGCACCCAGCACCCTGAGCACTGAGCACCCAGCACCCTGAGCACGGAGCACCCCGAGTACTGAGCACCCAGCACCCTGAGCACTGAGCACCCAGCACCCTGAGCACAGAGCACCCAGCACCCTGAGCACTGAGCACCCAGCACCCCGAGCACGGAGCACCCAGCACCCTGAGTACTGAGCACCCAACACCCAGAGTACTGAGCACCCAGCACCCTGAGCACTGAGCACCCAACACCCTGAGTACTGAGCACCCAGCACCCTGAGTACTGAACACCCAGCACCCTGAGCACTGAGCACTGAGCACCCTGAGCACTGAGTACTGAGCACTGAGCACCCTGAGAACTGAGCACCCAGCACCACAGCCCTGAGCACCCCGAGTACTGAGCAACAAGCACCCCGAGTACTGAGCACTGAGCACCCTGAGTACTGAGCACCCAGCACCCTGAGCACTGAGCACCCAGCACACTGAGCACTGAGCACGCAGCACCCGGAGCACTGAGCACCCAGCACCCTGAGTACTGAGCACAGAGCACCCTGAGCACTGAGCACCCAGCACCCTGAGTACTGAGCACACAGCACCCTGAGTACTGAGCAACCAGCACCCTGAGCACTGAGCACTGAGCACCCAGCACCCTGAGCACTGACCACTGAGCACCCAGCACCACAGCCCTGAGCACCCAGCACCCCGAGCACTGAGCACCCAGCACCCTGAGTACTGAGCACCCAGCACCCTGAGCACACAGCACCATGAGTACTGAGCACCCAGCACCCTGAGTACTGAGCACCCAGCACCCTGAGTACTGAGCACTCAGCACCCTGAGTACTGAGCACCGAGCACCCCGAGCACTGAGCACCCAGCACCCTGAGCACTGAGCACCCGGAGGACTGAGCACCCAGCACCCTGAGCACTGAGCACCGATCACCCTGAGCACTGAGCACCCAGCACCCCGAGCACTGAGCACCCAGCACCCTGAGTACTGAGCACCCAGCACCCCGAGTACTGAGCACCCAGCACCCTGAGTACTGAGCACCCAGCACCCCGAGCACTGAGCAACCAGCACCCTGAGTACTGAGCACCCTGAGTACTGAGCACTGAGCACCGAGCACCCTGAGTACTGAGCACCCTGAGGACTGAGCACCCAGCACCCTGAGCACTGAGCACCCAGCACCCTGAGTACTGAGCACTGATCACCCTGAGCACTGATCACCCAGCACCCCGAGCACTGAGCACCCAGCACCCTGAGTACTGAGCACCTAGCACCCTGAGCACTGAGCACCGAGCACCCTGAGTACTGAACACCCAGCAACCTGAGCACTGAGCACTGAGCACCCAGGACCCTGAGCACTGAGCACTGAGCACCCAGCACCCTGAGCACTGAGCACCCAGCACCCTGAGCACCCAGCACCCTGAGCACTGAGCACCCTGAGCACTGAGCACCCTGAGCACTGAGCACTGAGCACCCAGCACCCTGAGTACTGAGCACCCAACACTCTGAGCGCTGAGCACCCAGCACGCTGAGTACTGAGCACTGAGCACACAGCACCCTGAGTACTGAGCACCCAGCACCCCGAGCACTGAGCTCCCAGCGCCCCGAGCAATGAGCACCCAGCACCCTGAGCACTGAGCACTGAGCACACTGAGCACTGAGCACCCAGCACCCCGAGTACTGAGCACTGAGCACCCTGAGTACTGAGCACCCAACACCCAGAGTACTGATCACCCAGCACCCTGAGAACTGAGCACCCAGCACCCTGAGTACTGAGCACCCAGCACCCTGAGTACTGAGCACCCAGCTGCCTGAGCACTGAGCACTGAGCACCCAGCACCTTGAGCACTGAGCACTGACCACCCAGCACCCCGAGCACTGAGCACCCAGCACCCCGAGCACTGAGCACCCAGCGCCCTGAGCACTGAGCACCCAGCACACTGAGCACTGAGCACCCAGCCCCCTGAGTACTGAGCACCCAGCACCATGAGTACTGAGCACCCAGTACCCTGAGTACTGAGCACTCAGCACCCTGAGTACTGAGCACCGAGCAACCCGAGCACTGAGCACCAAGCACCCTGAGCACAGAGCACCCTGAGGACTGAGCACCCAGCACCCTGAGCACTGAGCACCCAGCACCCTGAGTACTGAGCACCGATCACCCTGAGCACTGAGCACCCAGCACCCTGAGTACTGAGCACCCAGCACACTGAGCACGGAGCACCCAGGACCCCGAGCACTGAGTACTGAGCACCCAGCACCCTGAGTACTGAGCACCGAGCTCCCCGAGCACTGAGCACCCAGCACCCTGAGCACTGAGCACCCAGCACCCTGAGCACTGAGCACCCAGCACCCTGAGTACTGAGCACACAGCACGCTGAGTACTGAGCACTCAGCACCCTGAGCACTGAGCACCCAGCACCCTGAGTACTGAGCACTGAGCACCCAGCACCCCGAGCACTGAGCACCCAGCACCCCGAGCACTGAGCATGGAGCACCCCGAGGACTGAGCACCCCGCACCCTGAGCACTGAGCATGGAGCACCCCGAGGACTGAGCACCCCGCACCCTGAGCACTGAGCACCCAGCACCTTGAGTACTGAGCACCGAGCACCCCGAGCACTGAGCTCCCAGCACCCTGAGTACTGAGCACCCAGCACCCTGAGCACTGAGCACCCAGCACCCTGAGCACTGAGCACCCAGCACCCCGAGCACTGAGCACCCAGCATCCTGAGTACTGAGCACCCAACACCCAGAGTACTGAGCACCCAGCAGCCTGAGAACTGAGCACCCAGCACCCTGAGTACTGAGCACCCAGCACCCTGAGTACTGAGCACCCAGCACCCTGAGCCCTGAGCACTGAGCACCCAGCACCCTGAGCACTGAGCACTGACCACCCAGCACCCCGAGAACTGAGCACCCAGCACCCCGAGCACTGAGCACCCAGCACCCTGAGCACTGAGCACCCAGCACCCTGAGCACTGAGCACCCAGCCCCCTGAGTACTGAGCACCCAGCACCATGAGTACTGAGCACCCAGCACCCTGAGTACTGAGCACTCAGCACCCTGAGTACTGAGCACCGAGCACCCCGAGCACTGAGTTCCCTGCACCCTGAGCACTGAGCACCCTGAGGACTGAGCACCCAGCAACTTGAGCACTGAGCACCCAGCACCCTGAGTACTGAGCACCCAGCACCCTGAGCACACAGCACCATGAGTACTGAGCACCCAGCACCCTGAGTACTGAGCACCCAGCACCCTGAGTACTGAGCACTCAGCACCCTGAGTACTGAGCACCGAGCACCCCGAGCACTGAGCACCCAGCACCCTGAGCACTGAGCACCCGGAGGACTGAGCACCCAGCACCCTGAGCACTGAGCACCGATCACCCTGAGCACTGAGCACCCAGCACCCCGAGCACTGAGCACCCAGCAACCTGAGTACTGAGCACCCAGCACCCCGAGTACTGAGCACCCAGCACCCTGAGTACTGAGCACCCAGCACCCCGAGCACTGAGCAACCAGCACCCTGAGTACTGAGCACTCTGAGTACTGAGCACTGAGCACCGAGCACCCTGAGTACTGAGCACCCTGAGGACTGAGCACCCAGCACCCTGAGCACTGAGCACCCAGCACCCTGAGTACTGAGCACTGATCACCCTGAGCACTGATCACCCAGCACCCCGAGCACTGAGCACCCAGCACCCTGAGTACTGAGCACCTAGCACCCTGAGCACTGAGCACCGAGCACCCTGAGTACTGAACACCCAGCACCCTGAGCACTGAGCACTGAGCACCCAGGACCCTGAGCACTGAGCACTGAGCACCCAGCACCCTGAGCACTGAGCACCCAGCACCCTGAGCACCCAGCACCCTGAGCACTGAGCACCCTGAGCACTGAGCACCCTGAGCACTGAGCACTGAGCACCCAGCACCCTGAGTACTGAGCACCCAACACTCTGAGCACTGAGCACCCAGCACGCTGAGTACTGAGCACTGAGCACACAGCACCCTGAGTACTGAGCACCCAGCACCCCGAGCACTGAGCTCCCAGCGCCCTGAGCACTGAGCACTGAGCACACTGAGCACTGAGCACCCAGCACCCCGAGTACTGAGCACTGAGCACCCTGAGTACTGAGCACCCAACACCCAGAGTACTGATCACCCAGCACCCTGAGAACTGAGCACCCAGCACCCTGAGTACTGAGCACCCAGCACCCTCAGTACTGAGCACCCAGCTGCCTGAGCACTGAGCACTGAGCACCCAGCACCTTGAGCACTGAGCACTGACCACCCAGCACCCCGAGCACTGAGCACCCAGCACCCCGAGCACTGAGCACCCAGCGCCCTGAGCACTGAGCACCCAGCACACTGAGCACTGAGCACCCAGCCCCCTGAGTACTGAGCACCCAGCACCATGAGTACTGAGCACCCAGTACCCTGAGTACTGAGCACTCAGCACCCTGAGTACTGAGCACCGAGCAACCCGAGCACTGAGCACCAAGCACCCTGAGCACAGAGCACCCTGAGGACTGAGCACCCAGCACCCTGAGCACTGAGCACCCAGCACCCTGAGTACTGAGCACCGATCACCCTGAGCACTGAGCACCCAGCACCCTGAGTACTGAGCACCCAGCACACTGAGCACGGAGCACCCAGGACCCCGAGCACTGAGTACTGAGCACCCAGCACCCTGAGTACTGAGCACCGAGCTCCCCGAGCACTGAGCACCCAGCACCCTGAGCACTGAGCACCCAGCACCCTGAGCACTGAGCACCCAGCACCCTGAGTACTGAGCACACAGCACGCTGAGTACTGAGCACTCAGCACCCTGAGCACTGAGCACCCATCACCCTGAGTACTGAGCACTGAGCACCCAGCACCCCGAGCACTGAGCACCCAGCACCCCGAGCACTGAGCATGGAGCACCCCGAGGACTGAGCACCCCGCACCCTGAGCACTGAGCATGGAGCACCCCGAGGACTGAGCACCCCGCACCCTGAGCACTGAGCACCCAGCACCTTGAGTACTGAGCACCGAGCACCCCGAGCACTGAGCTCCCAGCACCCTGAGTACTGAGCACCCAGCACCCTGAGCACTGAGCACCCAGCACCCTGAGCACTGAGCACCCAGCACCCCGAGCACTGAGCACCCAGCATCCTGAGTACTGAGCACCCAACACCCAGAGTACTGAGCACCCAGCAGCCTGAGAACTGAGCACCCAGCACCCTGAGTACTGAGCACCCAGCACCCTGAGTACTGAGCACCCAGCACCCTGAGCCCTGAGCACTGAGCACCCAGCACCCTGAGCACTGAGCACTGACCACCCAGCACCCCGAGAACTGAGCACCCAGCACCCCGAGCACTGAGCACCCAGCACCCTGAGCACTGAGCACCCAGCACCCTGAGCACTGAGCACCCAGCCCCCTGAGTACTGAGCACCCAGCACCATGAGTACTGAGCACCCAGCACCCTGAGTACTGAGCACTCAGCACCCTGAGTACTGAGCACCGAGCACCCCGAGCACTGAGCTCCCTGCACCCTGAGCACTGAGCACCCTGAGGACTGAGCACCCAGCAACTTGAGCACTGAGCACCCAGCACCCTGAGTACTGAGCACCGATCACCCTGAGCACTGAGCACCCAGCACCCCGAGCACTGAGCACCCAGCACCCTGAGTACTGAGCACGCAGCACCCTGAGCACTGAGCACCCAGCACCCTGAGTACTGAGCACCCTGAGTACTGAGCAATGATCACCCTGAGCACTGAGCACCCAGCACCCTGAGTACTGAGCACCCAGCACCCTGAGCACTGAGCACCCAGCACCCTGAGCACTGAGCACCCAGCACCCTGAGTTATGAGCACCCAGAACCCTGAGTACTGAGCACCCAGCACCCTGAGTACGGAGCACCGAGCACCCTGAGTACTGAGCACCCAGTACCCTGAGCACTGAGCACCCTGAGCACTGAGCACCCTTAGCACTGAGCACTGAGCACCCAGCACCCTGAGTACTGAGCACCCAAAACTCTGAGCACTGAGCACCCAGCACGCTGAGTACTGAGCACTGAGCACACAGCACCCTGAGTACTGAGCACCCAGCACCCCGAGCACTGAGCTCCCAGCGCCCCGAGCACTGAGCACCCAGCACCCTGAGCACTGAGCACTGAGCACACTGAGCACTGAGCACCCAGCACCCCGAGTACTGAGCACTGAGCACCCTGAGTACTGAGCACCCAACACCCAGAGTACTGATCACCCAGCACCCTGAGAACTGAGCACCAAGCACCCTGAGTACTGAGCACCCAGCACCCTGAGTACTGAGCACCCAGCTGCCTGAGCACTGAGCACTGAGCACCCAGCACCTTGAGCACTGAGCACTGACCACCCAGCACCCCGAGCACTGAGCACCCAGCACCCCGAGCACTGAGCACCCAGCGCCCTGAGCACTGAGCACCCAGCACACTGAGCACTGAGCACCCAGCCCCCTGAGTACTGAGCACCCAGCACCATGAGTACTGAGCACCCAGTACCCTGAGTACTGAGCACTCAGCACCCTGAGTACTGAGCACCGAGCACCCCGAGCACTGAGCACCAAGCACCCTGAGCACTGAGCACCCTGAGGACTGAGCACCCAGCACCCTGAGCACTGAGCACCCAGCACCCTGAGTACTGAGCACCAATCACCCTGAGCACTGAGCACCCAGCACCCCGAGCACTGAGCACCCAGCACCCTGAGTACTGAGCACCCAGCACCCTGAGCACTGAGCACCCAGCAACCTGAGTACTGAGCACCCTGAGTACTGAGCACCGATCACCCTGAGCACTGAGCACCCAGCACCCTGAGTACTGAGCACCCAGCACCCTGAGCACTGAGCACCCAGCACCCTGAGCACTGAGCACCCAGCACCCTGAGTACTGAGCACCCAGCACCCTGAGCACGGAGCACCCAGGACCCCGAGCACTGAGTACTGAGCACCCAGCACCCTGAGTACTGAGCACCGAGCTCCCCGAGCACTGAGCACCCAGCACCCTGAGCACTGAGCACCCAGCACCCTGAGCACTGAGCACCCAGCACCCTGAGTACTGAGCACCCAGCACGCTGAGTACTGAGCACTCAGCACCCTGAGCACTGAGCACCCAGCACCCTGAGTACTGAGCACTGAGCACCCAGCACCCCGAGCACTGAGCACCCAGCACCCCGAGCACTGAGCATGGAGCACCCCGAGGACTGAGCACCCCGCACCCTGAGCACTGAGCATGGGGCACCCCGAGGACTGAGCACCCCGCACCCTGAGCACTGAACACCCAGCACCTTGAGTACTGAGCACCGAGCACCCCGAGCACTGAGCTCCCAGCACCCTGAGTACTGAGCACCCAGCACCCTGAGCACTGAGCACCCAGCACCCTGAGCACTGAGCACCCAGCACCCCGAGCACTGAGCACCCAGCATCCTGAGTACTGAGCACCCAACAGCCAGAGTACTGAGCACCCAGCAGCCTGAGAACTGAGCACCCAGCACCCTGAGTACTGAGCACCCAGCACCCTGAGTACTGAGCACCCAGCACCCTGATCACTGAGCACTGAGCACGCAGCACCCTGAGCACTGAGCACTGACCACCCAGCACCCCGAGAACTGAGCACCCAGCACCCCGAGCACTGAGCACCCAGCACCCTGAGCACTGAGCACCCAGCACTCTGAGCACTGAGCACCCAGCCCCCTGAGTACTGAGCACCCAGCACCATGAGTACTGAGCACCCAGCACCCTGAGTACTGAGCACTCAGCACCCTGAGTACTGAGCACCGAGCACCCCGAGCACTGAGCTCCCTGCACCCTGAGCACTGAGCACCCTGAGGACTGAGCACCCAGCAACCTGAGCACTGAGCACCCAGCACCCTGAGTACTGAGCACCGATCACCCTGAGCACTGAGCACCCAGCACCCCGAGCACTGAGCAC
This sequence comes from Microtus oregoni, assembly GCF_018167655.1. Taxonomy (NCBI): domain Eukaryota; kingdom Metazoa; phylum Chordata; class Mammalia; order Rodentia; family Cricetidae; genus Microtus; species Microtus oregoni. The sequence continues at coordinate 51,895 of NW_024544982.1, forward strand.
CCAGCACCCTGAGTACTGAGCACCCAGCACCCTGAGCACTGAGCACCCAGCACCCTGAGTACTGAGCACCCTGAGTACTGAGCAACGATCACCCTGAGCACTGAGCACCCAGCACCCTGAGTACTGAGCACCCAGCACCCTGAGCACTGAGCACCCAGCACCCTGAACACTGAGCACCCAGCACCCTGAGTTATGAGCACCCAGAACCCTGAGTACTGAGTACAAAGCACCCTGAGCACTGCGCACCCAGCACCCTGAGTACTGAGCACCGAGCACCCTCAGTACTGAGCACCCAGCACCCTGAGTACTGAGCACGCAGCACCCTGAGCACTGAGCACCCAGCACCCTGAGTACTGAGCACCCAGCACCCTGAGTACTGAGCACCCAGCACCCTGAGCACTGTGCACCCAGCACCCTGAGTACTGAGCACCGAGCACCCCGAGCACTGAGCAACCAGCACCCTGAGTACTGAGCACTGAGCACCCTGAGTACTAAGCACCGAACACCCTGAGTACTGAGCAGGCAGCACCCTGAGGACTGAGCACCCAGCACCCTGAGCACTGAGCACCCAGCACCCTGAGTAATGAGCACCCAGCACCCTGAGTACTGAGCACCCAGCACCCTGAGCACTGAACACCCAGCACCCCGAGCACTGAGCACCCAGCACCCCGAGCACTGAGCACCCAGCACCCCGAGCACTGAGCACCCAGCACCCCGAGCACTGAGCACCCAGCACCCTGAGCACTGAGCACCCAGCACCCTGAGCACTGAGCACCCAGCACCCTGAGTACTGAGTACTCCGCACCCTGAGCACTGAGCACCCAGCACCCTGAGTACTGATCACCGAGCACCCCGAGCACTGAGCACCCAGCACCCTGAGTACTGATCACCGAGCGCCCCGAGCACTGAGCACCCAGCACCCTGAGTACTGAGCACCCAGCACCCTGAGCACTGAGCACCCAGCACCCCGAGCACTGAGCACCCAGCACCCCGAGCACTGAGCACCCAGCACCCCGAGCACTGAGCACCCAGCACCCCGAGCACTGAGCACCCAGCACCCTGAGCACTGAAAACCCAGCACCCTGAGCACTGAGCACCCAGCACCCTGAGTACTGAGTACTCAGCACCCTGAGCACTGAGCACCCAGCACCCTGAGAACTGATCACCGAGCACCCTGAGCACTGAGCACCCAGCACCCTGAGTACTGATCACCGAGCACCCCGAGCACTGAGCACCCAGCATCCTGAGTACTGAGCACCCAGCACCCTGAGTACTGAGCACCCAGCACCCTGAGTACTGAGCACCCAGCACCCTGAGCACTGAGCACAATGCACGCTGAGTACTGAGCACTGAGCACCCTGAGTACTGAGCACCTAGCACCCTGAGTACTGAGCACCCAGCACCCTGAGCATTGAGCAGCCAGCACCCTCAGCACTGAGCACCCACCACCCCGAGCACTGAGCACCCAGCACCCTGAGCACTGAGCACCCAGCACCCCGAGTACTGAGCACCCAGCACCCCGAGTACTTAGCACCGAGCACCCCGAGCACTGAGCACCCAGCACCCTGAGTACTGAGCACCCAGTACCCTGAGTACTGAGCTCCCCGAGTACTGAGCACCCAGCACCCCGAGCACTGAGCACCCAGCACCCTGAGTACTGAGAACAGATCACCCTGAGTACTGAGCACCCAGCACCCTGAGTACTGAGCCCCCAGCACCCTGAGTACTGAGCACCCAGCACCCCGAGCACTGAGCACCCAGCACCCCGAGAATGAGCACCCAGCACCCTGAGTACTGAGAACCGAGCACCCTGAGTACTGAGCACCCAGCACCCTGAGTACTGAGCCCCCAGCACCCTGAGTAATGAGCACCCAGCACCCTGAGCACTGAGCACCCAGCACCCCGAGAATGAGCACCCAGCACCCTGAGTACTGAGCACCCAGCACCCCGAGCACGGAGCACCCAGGACCCCGAGCACTGAGTACTGAGCACCCAGCACCCTGAGTACTGAGCACCGAGCTCCCCGAGCACTGAGCACCCAGCACCCTGAGCACTGAGCACCCAGCACCCTGAGCACTAAGCACCCAGCACCCTCAGTACTGAGCACCCAGCACGCTGAGTACTGAGCACTCAGCACCCTGAGCACTGAGCACCCAGCACCCTGAGTACTGAGCACTGAGCACCCAGCACCCCGAGCACTGAGCACCCAGCACCCTGTGTACTGAGCACTGAGCACCCTGATTACTAAGCACCCAGCACCCTGAGTACTGAGCACCCAGGACCCTGAGCACTGAGCACCGAGCACCCCGAGCACTGAGCACCCAGCACCCTGAGCACTCAGCACCCATCACCCCGATCACTGAGCACCCAGCACCCTGAGCACTGAGCACCCAGCACCCTGAGCACTGAGCACCCAGCACCCAGAGCACTGAGCACCCAGCACCCTGAGCACTGAGCACCCAGCACCCTGAGTACTGAGCACCCAGCACCCTGAGTACTGAGCACCCTGAGTACTGAGCACCCAGCACCCTGAGCACTGAGCACCCAGCACCCTGAGCATTGAGCACGCAGCATTCTGAGTACTGAGCACCCAGAACCCTGAGTACTGAGTACAAAGCACCCTGAGCACTGAGCACCCAGCACCCTGAGTACTGAGCATGGAGCAACCTGAGTACTGAGCACCCAGCACCCTGAGTACTGAGCACCCAGCACCCTGAGCACTGAGCACACAGCACCCTGAGTACTGAGCACCCAGCACCCTGAGTACTGAGCACTGATCACCCTGAGCACTGAGCACCCAGCACCCCGAGCACTGAGCACCCAGCACCCTGAGTACTGAGCACCTAGCACCCTGAGCACTGAGCACCGAGCACCCTGAGTACTGAACACCCAGCACCCTGAGCACTGAGCACTGAGCACCCAGCACCCTGAGCACTGAGCACTGAGCACCCAGCACCCCGAGCACTGAGCACCCAGCACCCTGAGCACCCAGCACCCTGAGCACTGAGCACCCTGAGCACTGAGAACCCTGAGCACTGAGCACTGAGCACCCAGCACCCTGAGTACTGAGCACCCAACACTCTGAGCACTGAGCACCCAGCACGCTGAGTACTGAGCACTGAGCACACAGCACCCTGAGCACTGAGCACCCAGCACACTGAGCACTGAGCACTGAGCACCCAGCACCCCGAGCACTGAGCACCCAGCACCCTGAGCACCCAGCACCCTGAGCACTGAGCACCCTGAGTACTGAGCACCCAGCACCCTGAGCACTGAGCACACAGCACCCTGAGTACTGAGCACCCTGAGTACTGAGCACCGATCACCCTGAGCACTGAGCACCCAGCACCCTGAGTACTGAGCACACAGCACCCTGAGCACTGAGCACCCAGCACCCTGAGCACTGAGCACCCAGCACCCTGAGTACTGAGCACCCAGAACCCTGAGTACTGAGTACAAAGCACCCTGAGCACTGAGCACCCAGCACCCTGAGTACTGAGCACCGAGCACCCTGAGTACTGAGCACCCAGCACCCTGAGTACTGAGCACCCAGCACCCTGAGCACTGAGCACCCAGCACCCTGAGTACTGAGCCCCCAGCCCCCTGAGTACTGAGCACCCAGCACCCTGAGTACGGAGCACCCAGCACCCTGAGTACTGAGCACCCAGCACCCTGAGTATTGAGCACTGAGCACCCCGAGCACTGAGCAACCAGCACCCTGAGTACTGAGCACTGAGCACCCTGAGTACTAAGCACCGAACACCCTGAGTACTGAGCACCCAGCACCCTGAGGACTGAGCACCCAGCACCCTGAGCACTGAGCACCCAGCACCCTGAGTAATGAGCACCCAGCACCCTGAGTACTGAGCACCCAGCTCCCTGAGCACTGAGCACCCAGCACCCCGAGCACTGAGCACCCAGCACCGTGAGTACTGAGTACTCAGCACCCTGAGCACTGAGCACCCAGCACCCTGAGTACTGATCACCGAGCACCCCGAGCACTGAGCACCCAGCACCCTGAGCACTGAGCACCCAGCACCCTGAATAATGAGCACCCAGCACCCTGAGTACTGATCACCGAGCACCCCGAGCACTGAGCACCCAGCACCCTGAGTACTGAGTACCCAGCACCCTGAATACTGAGCACCCAGCACCCTGAGTACTGAGCACCCAGCACCCTGCTCACTGAGCACAAAGCACGCTGAGTACTGAGCACTGAACACACTGAGTACTGAGCACCGAGGACCCTGAGCACTGAGCACCCAGCACGCTGAGTACTGAGCACTGAGCACCCTGAGTACTGAGCACCTAGCACCCTGAGTACTGAGCACCCAGCACCCTGAGCACTGAGCAGCCAGCACCCTCAGCACTGAGCACCCAGCACCCCGAGCACTGAGCACCAAGCACCCTGAGCACTGAGCATCCAGCACCCCGAGTACTGAGCACCGAGCACCCCGAGCTCTGAGCACCCAGCAGCCTGAGTACTGAGCACCCAGTGTACTGAGCACCGAGCACCCAGCACCCCGAGCACTGAGCACCAAGCACCCTGAGCACTGAGCACCCAGCACCCCGAGTACTGAGCACCGAGCACCCCGAGCTCTGAGCACCCAGCAGCCTGAGTACTGAGCACCCAGTACCCTGAGTACTGAGCACCCCGAGTACTGATCACCCAGCACCCCGAGCACTGAGCACCCAGCACCCTGAGTACTGAGAACAGATCACCCCGAGCACGGAGCACCCAGGACCCCGAGCACTGAGCACCCAGCACCCTGAGTACTGAGCACCCAGCACCCTGAGTACTCAGCACCCAGCACCCTGAGCACTGAGCAACCAGCACCCTGAGTACTGAGCACCCTGCACCCCAAGCACTAAGCACCCTGAGAACTGAGCACCCAGCACCCCAAGCACTGAGCACCCTGAGTACGAGCACCCAGCACCCTGATTAATGAGCACCCAGCACCCCGAGAACTGAGCACCCAGCACCCTGAGTATTGAGCACCCAGCACCCTGAGTACTGAGCACCCAGTGTACTGAGCACCGAGCACCCAGCACCCTGAGTACTGAGCACCCAGCCCCCTGAGCACTGAGCACCCAGCACCCTGAGTACTGAGCACCGAGCACCCTGAGTACTGAGCACCCAGCACCCCGAGCACTGAGCACCCAGCACCCCGAGCACTGAGCACCCAGCACCCTGAGCACTGAGCACACTGAGTACTGAGCAACCAGCACCCTGAGTACTGAGCACCCAGCACCCTGAGCCCTGAGCACCCAGCACCCTGAGCACTGAGCACCCAGCACCCTGAGTTATGAGCACCCAGAACCCTGAGTACTGAGTACAAAGCACCCTGAGCACTGAGCACCCAGCACCCTGAGTACGGAGCACCGAGCACCCTGAGTACTGAGCACCCAGTACCCTAAGCACTGAGCACTCTGAGCACTGAGCACCCTGAGCACTGAGCACTGAGCACCCAGCACCCTGAGTACTGAGCACCCAAAACTCTGAGCACTGAGCACCCAGCACGCTGAGTACTGAGCACTGAGCACACAGCACCCTGAGTACTGAGCACCCAGCACCCCGAGCACTGAGCTCCCAGCGCCCCGAGCACTGAGCACCCAGCACCCTGAGCACTGAGCACTGAGCACACTGAGCACTGAGCACCCAGCACCCCGAGTACTGAGCACTGAGCACCCTGAGTACTGAGCACCCAACACCCAGAGTACTGATCACCCAGCACCCTGAGAACTGAGCACCAAGCACCCTGAGTACTGAGCACCCAGCACCCTGAGTACTGAGCACCCAGCTGCCTGAGCACTGAGCACTGAGCACCCAGCACCTTGAGCACTGAGCACTGACCACCCAGCACCCCGAGCACTGAGCACCCAGCAACCCGAGCACTGAGCACCCAGCACCCTGAGCACTGAGCACCCAGCACCCTGAGCACTGAGCACCCAGCACCCAGAGCACTGAGCACCCAGCACCCCTGAGCACTGAGCACCCAGCACCCTGAGTACTGAGCACCCAGCACCCTGAGTACTGAGCACCCTGAGTACTGAGCACCCAGCACCCTGAGCACTGAGCACCCAGCACCCTGAGCATTGAGCACGCAGCATTCTGAGTACTGAGCACCCAGAACCCTGAGTACTGAGTACAAAGCACCCTGAGCACTGAGCACCCAGCACCCTGAGTACTGAGCATGGAGCACCCTGAGTACTGAGCACCCAGCACCCTGAGTACTGAGCACCCAGCACCCTGAGCACTGAGCACACAGCACCCTGAGTACTGAGCACCCAGCACCCTGAGTACTGAGCACTGATCACCCTGAGCACTGAGCACCCAGCACCCCGAGCACTGAGCACCCAGCACCTGAGTACTGAGCACCTAGCACCCTGAGCACTGAGCACCGAGCACCCTGAGTACTGAACACCCAGCACCCTGAGCACTGAGCACTGAGCACCCAGCACCCTGAGCACTGAGCACTGAGCACCCAGCACCCGAGCACTGAGCACCCCAGCACCCTGAGCACCCAGCACCCTGAGCACTGAGCACCCTGAGCACTGAGCACCCTGAGCACTGAGCACTGAGCACCCAGCACCCTGAGTACTGAGCACCCAACACTCTGAGCACTGAGCACCCAGCACGCTGAGTA
>NW_024544983.1:0-57389 GCF_018167655.1 Microtus oregoni
TGAGCACCCAGCACCCTGAGTACTGAGCACCGAGCACCAAGAGTACTGAGCACCGAGCATCCTGAGCACTGAGCACCGAGCACCCCGAGCACTGAGCACCTAGCACCCTGAGTACTGAGCACCCAGAACCAAGAGTACTGAGCACCGAGCACCCCGAGCACTGAGCACCCAGCACCCTGAGTAATGACCACCCAGCACCCCGAGTACTGAGCACCGAGCACCGTGAGTACTGAACACCCAGCACCCTGAGTACTGAGCACCCAGCACCCTGAGCACTGAGCACAAAGCACGCTGAGTACTGAGCACTGAGCACCCTGAGTACTGAGCACCAAGGACCCTGAGCACTGAGCACCCAGCACGCTGAGTACTGAGCGCTGAGCACCCTGAGTACTGAGCACCGAGCACCCTGAGTACTGAGCACCCCAGCACCCTGAGCACTGAGCAGCCAGCACCCTGAGCACTGAGCACCCAGCTCCCCGGGCACTGAGCACCCAGCACCCTGAGCACTGAGCACCAAGCACCCCGAGTACTGAGCACCCAGCACCCTGAGTACTGAGCACCGAGCACCCCGAGCACTGAGCACCCAGCACCCCGAGCACTGAGAACCCAGCACCCCGAGAATTAGCACCCAGCACCCTGAGTACTGAGAACCGAGTACCCTCAGTACTGAGCACCCAGCACGCTGAGCACTGAGCACCCAGCACCCCGAGTACTGAGCAAACAGCACACCGAGCACTGAGCACCCAGCACCCCGAGAATGAGCACCCAGCACCCTGAGTACTGAGCACCCAGCACCCTGAGTACTGAGCACCATGAGGACTGAGCACCGATCACCCTGAGCACTGAGCACCCAGCACCCTGAGTACTGAGCACCCAGCACCCTGAGTACTGAGCACCGAGCACCCCCGAGTACTGAGCACCCAGCACCCTGAGCACTGAGCACCTAGCAACCCGAGCACTGAGCACGCAGCACCCTGAGTACTGAGCACCCAGCACTCCGAGCCCTGAGCACACAGCACCCTGAGTACTGAGCACCCTGAGTACTGAGCACCTAGCACCCCGAGCACTGAGCACCCAGCACCCTGAGCACTGAGCACCCAGCACCCTGAGCACTGAGCACCCAGGACCCTGAGCACTGAGCACCCAGCACCCTGAGTACTGAGCACCCAACCTACTGAGCATCGAGCACCCCGAGCACTGAGCACCCAGCATTCTGAGTACTGAGCACCGAGCACCCCGAGTACTGAGCACCCAGCACCCTGAGCACTGAGCACCCAGCACCCTGAGTACTGAGCACCGAGAACCCTGAGTACTGAGCACCCAGCACCCCCGCGCACTGAGCACCCTGAGTACTGAGCACTAAGCACCCTGAGCGCTGATCACCCAGCACCCCAAGCACGGAGCACCCAGGACACCCAGCACTTAGTACTGAGCACCCAGCACCCTGAGTACTGAGCACCGAGCTCCCCGAGCACTGAGCACCCTGAGTACTGAGCACCCAGCACCCCGATCACAGAGCACACAGCACCCTCAGCACTGAGCACCTAGCACCCCGAGCACTGAGCACCCAGCACCCTGAGTACTGAGCACACTGAGGACTGAGCACCGATCACCCTGAGCACTGAGCACTCAGCACCCTGAGTACTGAGCACCCAGCACCCTGAGTACTGAGCACCCAGCACCCTGAGCACTGAGCACGCAGCACCCTGAGTACTGAGCACCCAGCACCCTGAGTACTGAGCACCCAGCACCCTGAGTACTGAGAACCCAGCACCCTGAGTACTGAGCACCCAGCACCCTGAGTACTGAGCACTGAGCACCCCGAGTACTGAGCACCCAGCACCCCGAGCACTAAGCACCCAGCACCCTGAACACTGAGCACCCAGCACCCCAAGCACTGAGCACCCAGCAACCTGAGTACTGAGCACCCAGCACCCTGAGTACTGAGCACCCAGCACCCTGAGTACTGAGCACCCAGCACCCCGAGCACTGAGCACCCAGCACCCTGAGTACTGAGCACCGAGCACCAAGAGTACTGAGCACCGAGCATCCTGAGCACTGAGCACCGAGCACCCCGAGCACTGAGCACCTAGCACCCTGAGTACTGAGCACCCAGAACCAAGAGTACTGAGCACCGAGCACCCCGAGCACTGAGCACCCAGCACCCTGAGTAATGAGCACACAGCACCCCGAGTACTGAGCACCGAGCACCGTGAGTACTGAGCACCCAGCACCCTGAGTACTGAGCACCCAGCACCCTGAGCACTGAGCACAAAGCACGCTGAGTACTGAGCACTGAGCACCCTGAGTACTGAGCACCAAGGACCCTGAGCACTGAGCACCCAGCACGCTGAGTACTGAGCGCTGAGCACCCTGAGTACTGAGCACCGAGCACCCTGAGTACTGAGCACCCAGCACCCTGAGCACTGAGCAGCCAGCACCCTGAGCACTGAGCACCCAGCTCCCCGAGCACTGAGCACCCAGCACCCTGAGCACTGAGCACCCAGCACCCCGAGTACTGAGCACCCAGCACCCTGATTACTGAGCACCGAGCACCCCGAGCACTGAGCACCCAGCACCCCGAGCACTGAGAACCCAGCACCCCGAGAATTAGCACCCAGCACCCTGAGTACTGAGAACCGAGTACCCTCAGTACTGAGCACCCAGCACGCTGAGCACTGAGCACCCAGCACCCCGAGTACTGAGCAAACAGCACACCGAGCACTGAGCACCCAGCACCCCGAGAATGAGCACCCAGCACCCTGAGTACTGAGCACCCAGCACCCTGAGTACTGAGCACCGAGCACCCCGAGTACTGAGCACCCAGCACCCTGAGCACTGAGCACCCAGCACCCTGAGTACTGAGCACCGAGAACCCTGGGTACTGAGCACCCAGCACCCTGAGCACTGAGCACCCTGAGGACTGAGCACCGATCACCCTGAGCACTGAGCACCCAGCACCCTCAGTACTGAGCACCCAGCACCCTGAGTACTGAGCACCGAGCACCCCGAGTACTGAGCACCCAGCACCCTGAGCACTGAGCACCTAGCAACCCGAGCACTGAGCACGCAGCACCCTGAGTACTGAGCACCCAGCACCCCGAGCCCTGAGCACACAGCACCCTGAGTACTGAGCACCCTGAGTACTGAGCACCTAGCACCCCGAGCACTGAGCACCCAGCACCCTGAGCACTGAGCACCCTGCACCCTGAGTACTGAGCATCAAGCACCCTGAGCACTGAGCACCCAGCACCCTGAGCACTGAGCACCCAGGACCCTGAGCACTGAGCACCCAGCACCCTGAGTACTGAGCACCCAACCTACTGAGCATCGAGCACCCCGAGCACTGAGCACCCAGCATCCTGAGTACTGAGCACCGAGCACCCCGAGTACTGAGCACCCAGCACCCTGAGCACTGAGCACCCAGCACCCTGAGTACTGAGCACCGAGAACCCTGGGTACTGAGCACCCAGCACCCTGAGCACTGAGCACCCTGAGTACTGAGCACTAAGCACCCTGAGCGCTGATCACCCAGCACCCCAAGCACGGAGCACCCAGGACACCAAGCACTGAGTACTGAGCACCCAGCACCCTGAGTACTGAGCACCGAGCTCCCCGAGCACTGAGCACCCTGAGTACTGAGCACCCAGCACCCCGATCACAGAGCACACAGCACCCTCAGCACTGAGCACCCAGCACCCCGAGCACTGAGCACCCAGCACCCTGAGTACTGAGCACACTGAGGACTGAGCACCGATCACCCTGAGCACTGAGCACCCAGCACCCTGAGTACTGAGCACCCAGCACCCTGAGTACTGAGCACCCAGCACCCTGAGCACTGAGCACGCAGCACCCTGAGTACTGAGCACCCAGCACCCTGAGTACTGAGCACCCAGCACCCTGAGTACTGAGCACCCAGCACCCTGAGTACTGAGCACCCAGCACCCAACATACTGAGCATCGAGCACCCCGAGCACTGAGCACCCAGCACCCTGAGTACTGAGCACCGAGCACCCCGAGTACTGAGCACCCAGCACCCTGAGCACTGAGCACCCAGCACCCTGAGTACTGAGCACCCAGAACCCTGCGTACTGAGCACCCAGCACCCCGAGCACTGAGCACCCTGAGTACTGAGCACTAAGCACCCTGAGTGCTGAGCACCCAGCACCCCAAGCACGGAGCACCCAGGACCCCGAGCACTGAGTACTGAGCACCCAGCACCCTGAGTACTGAGCACCGAGCTCCCCGAGCACTGAGCACCCTGAGTACTGAGCACCCAGCACCCCGATCACAGAGCACACAGCATCCTCAGCACTGAGCACCCAGCACCCCGAGCACTGAGCACCCAGCACCCTGAGTACTGAGCACACTGAGGACTGAGCACCGATCACCCTGAGCACTGAGCACCCAGCACCCTGAGTACTGAGCACCCAGCACCCTGAGTACTGAGCACCCAGCACCCTGAGCACTGAGCACGCAGCACCCTGAGTACTGAGCACCCAGCACCCTGAGTACTGAGCACCCAGCACCCTGAGTACTGAGCACCCAGCACCCCGAGCACTGAGCACCCAGCACCCTGAGTACTGAGCACCGAGCACCAAGAGTACTGAGCACCGAGCATCCTGAGCACTGAGCACCGAGCACCCCGAGCACTGAGCACCTAGCACCCTGAGTACTGAGCACCCAGAACCAAGAGTACTGAGCACCGAGCACCCCGAGCACTGAGCACCCAGCACCCTGAGTAATGACCACCCAGCACCCCGAGTACTGAGCACCGAGCACCGTGAGTACTGAACACCCAGCACCCTGAGTACTGAGCACCCAGCACCCTGAGCACTGAGCACAAAGCACGCTGAGTACTGAGCACTGAGCACCCTGAGTACTGAGCACCAAGGACCCTGAGCACTGAGCACCCAGCACGCTGAGTAATGAGCGCTGAGCACCCTGAGTACTGAGCACCGAGCACCCTGAGTACTGAGCACCCAGCACCCTGAGCACTGAGCAGCCAGCACCCTGAGCACTGAGCACCCAGCTCCCCGAGCACTGAGCACCCAGCACCCTCAGCACTGAGCACCCAGCACCCCGAGTACTGAGCAACCAGCACCCTGAGTACTGAGCACCGAGCACCCCGAGCACAGAGCACCCAGCACCCCGAGCACTGAGAACCCAGCACCCCGAGAATTAGCACCCAGCACCCTGAGTACTGAGAACCGAGTACCCTCAGTACTGAGCACCCAGCACGCTGAGCACTGAGCACCCAGCACCCCGAGTACTGAGCAAACAGCACACCGAGCACTGAGCACCCAGCACCCCGAGAATGAGCACCCAGCACCCTGAGTACTGAGCACCCAGCACCCTGAGTACTGAGCACCCTGAGGACTGAGCACCGATCACGCTGAGCACTGAGCACCCAGCACCCTGAGTACTGAGCACCCAGCACCCTGAGTACTGAGCACCGAGCACCCCGAGTACTGAGCACCCAGCACCCTGAGCACTGAGCACCTAGCAAACCGAGCACTGAGCACGCAGCACCCTGAGTACTGAGCACCCAGCACCCCGAGCCCTGAGCACACAGCACCCTGAGTACTGAGCACCCTGAGTACTGAGCACCTAGCACCCCGAGCACTGAGCACCCAGCACCCTGAGCACTGAGCACCCTGCACCCTGAGTACTGAGCATCAAGCACCCTGAGCACTGAGCTCCCAACACCCTGAGCACTGAGCACCCAGCACCCTGAGCACTGAGCACCCAGCACACTGAGTACTGAGCACCCAACGTACTGAGCATCGAGCACCCCGAGCACTGAGCACCCAGCACCCTGAGTACTGAGCACCGAGCACCCTGAGTACTGAGCACCGAGCACCCCGAGCACTGAGCACGCAGCACCCTGAGTACTGAGCACCCAGCACCCTGAGTACTGAGCACCGAGCTCCCCGAGCACTGAGCACCCTGAGTACTGAGCACCCAGCACCCCGATCACAGAGCACACAGCACCCTCAGCACTGAGCACCCAGCACCCCGAGCACTGAGCACCCAGCACCCTGAGTACTGAGCACCCAGCACCCTGAGTACTGAGCACCCAGCACCCTGAGCACTGAGCACGCAGCACCCTGAGTACTGAGCACCCAGCACCCTGAGTACTGAGCACCCAGCACCCTGAGTACTGAGCACCCAGCACCCTGAGTACTGAGCACCCAGCACCCTGAGTACTGAGCACCGAGCACCCCGAGTACTGAGCACCCAGCACCCCGAGCACTGAGCACCCAGCACCCTGAACACTGAGCACCCAGCACCCCAAGCACTGAGCACCCAGCAACCTGAGTACTGAGCACCCAGCACCCTGAGTACTGAGCACCCAGCACCCTGACTACTGAGCACAAAGCACGCTGAGAACTGAGCACCCTGAGTACTGAGCACCAAGGACCCTGAGCACTGAGCACCCAGCACGCTGAGTACTGAGCGCTGAGCACCCTGAGTACTGAGCACCGAGCACCCTGAGTACTGAGCACCCAGCACCCTGAGCACTGAGCAGCCAGCAACATGAGCACTGAGCACCCAGCACCCCGAGCACTGAGCACCCAGCACCCTGAGCACTGAGCACCGAGCACCCCGAGCACTGAGCACCCAGCACCCCGAGCACTGAGAACCCAGCACCCCGAGAATTAGCACCCAGCACCCCGAGTACTGAGCACCCAGCACCCTGAGTACTGAGCACCGAGCACCCCGAGCACTGAGCACCCAGCACCCCGAGCACTGAGAACCCAGCACCCCGAGAATTAGCACCCAGCACCCTGAGTACTGAGAACCGAGTACCCTGAATACTGAGCACCCAGCACGCTGAGCACTGAGCACCCAGCACCCCGAGTACTGAGCAAACAGCACACCGAGCACTGAGCACCCAGCACCCCGAGAATGAGCACCCAGCACCCTGAGTACTGAGCACCCAGCACCCTGAGTACTGAGCACACTGAGGACTGAGCACCGATCACCCTGAGCACTGAGCACCCAGCACCCTGAGTACTGAGCACCCAGCACCCTGACTACTGAGCACCGAGCACCCCGAGTACTGAGCACCCAGCACCCTGAGCACTGAGCACCGATCACCCTGAGCACTGAGCACCCAGCACCCTGAGTACTGAGCACCCAGCACCCTGAGTACTGAGCACCGAGCACCCCGAGCACTGAGCACGCAGCACCCTGAGTACTGAGCACCCAGCACCCCGTGACCTGAGCACCCAGCACCCTGAGTACTGAGCACCCTGAGTACTGAGCACCTAGCACCCCGAGCACTGAGCACCCAGCACCCTGAGCACTGAGCACCCTGCACCCTGAGTACTGAGCATCAAGCACCCTGAGCACTGAGCACCCTGAGTACTGAGCACCCAGCACCCCGAGCACTGAGCACCCAGCACCCTGAGTAATGAGCACCCAGCACCCCGAGTACTGAGCACCCAGCACCGTGAGTACTGAGCACCGCGCACCCTGAGTACTGAGCACCCAGCACCCCGAGCACTGAGCACCCAGCACCCCGAGCACTGAGCACCCAGCACCCTGAGCACTGAGCACCCTGAGGACTGAGCACCCAGCACCCTGAGTACTGAGCACCCAGCATCCTGATTACTGAGCACCGATCACCGTGAGCACTGAGCACCCAGCAACCCGAGCACTGAGCACCCAGCACCCTGAGTACTGAGCACCCTGAGTACTGAGCACCCAGCACCCCGAGCACTGAGCACCCTGCACCCTGAGTACTGAGCACCCTGAGTACTGAGCACCCAGCACCCTGAGCACTGAGCACCCAGCACCGTGAGTACTGAGCACCCAGCACCCTGAGCACTGAGCACCCAGCACCCTGAGTACTGAGCAACCAGCACCCTGAGTACTTAGCACCCAGCACCCTGAGCACTGAGCACCCAGCACCCTGAGTACTGAGCACCAAGCACCCTGAGTACTGAGCACCCAGCACCCTGAGTACTGAGCACCCAGCACCCTGAGTACTGAGCACCGAGCACCCCGAGTACTGAGCACCCAGCACCCTGAGCACTGAGCACCCAGCACCCTGAGTACTGAGCACCCAGCACACTGAGTACTGAGCACCCAGCACCCCGAGCACTGAGCACCCTGAATACTGAGCACTAAGCACCCTGAGCGCTGAGCACCCAGCACCCCAAGCACGGAGCACCCAGGACCCCGAGCACTGAGTACTGAGCACCCAGCACCCTGAGTACTGAGCACCAAGCTCCCCGAGCACTGAGCACCCTGAGTACTGAGCACCCAGCACCCCGAGCACTGAGCACCCAGCACCCTGAGTAATGAGCACCCAGCACCCCGAGTACTGAGCACCCAGCACCGTGAGTACTGAGCACCCAGCACACTGAGTACTGAGCACCCAGCACCCTGAGCACTGAGCACAAAGCACGCTGAGTACTGAGCACTGAGCACCCTGAGTACTGAGCACCAAGGACCCTGAGTACTGAGCCCCCAGCTCCCTGAGCACTGAGCACAAAGCACGCTGAGTACTGAGCGCTGAGCACCCTGAGTACTGAGCACCGAGCACCCTGAGTACTGAGCACCCAGCAGCCTGAGCACTGAGCACCCAGCACCCTGAGCACTGAGCACCCAGCACCCCGAGCACTGAGCACCCAGCACCCTGAGCACTGAGCACCCAGCACAACGAGTACTGAGCACCCAGCACCCTGAGTACTGAGCACCCAGCACAACGAGCACTGAGCACCCAGCACCCCGAGCACTGAGCACCCAGCACCCCGAGAATGAGCACCCAGCACCCTGAGTACTGATAACCGAGCACCCTGAGTACTGAGCACCCAGCACGCTGAGCACTGAGCACACAGCACCCCGAGTACTGAGCAAACAGCACACCGAGCACTGAGCACCCAGTACCCCGAGAATGAGCACCCAGCACCCTGAATACTGAGCACCCAGCACCCTGAGTACTGAGCACCCAGCACAAGGAGCACTGAGCACCCTGAGTACTGAGCACCCAGCACCCTGAGTACTGAGCACTAAGCACCCTGAGCGCTGAGCACCCAGCACCCCAAGCACGGAGCACCCAGGACCCCGAGCACTGAGTACTGAGCACCCAGCACCCTGAGTACTGAGCACCAAGTTCCCCGAGAACTGAGCACCCTGAGTACTGAGCACCCAGCACCCCGATAACAGAGCACCAAGCACCCTCAGCACTGTGCACCCAGCACCCCGAGCACTGAGCACTCAGCACCCTGAGTACTGAGCTCCCTGAGTACTGAGCACCGATCACCCTGAGCACTGAGCACCCAGCACCCTGAGCACTGAGCACCCAGCACCCTGAGTACTGAGCACCGAGCACCCCGAGCACTGAGCACCCAGCACCCTGAGGACTGAGCACCCAGCACGAAGAGTACTGAGCACCGAGCATCCTGAGCACTGAGCACCGAGCACCCCGAACACTGAGCACCCAGCACCCTGAGGACTGAGCACCCAGCACCAAGAGTACTGAGCACCGAGCACCCCGAGCACTGAGCACCAAGCACCCCAAGCACTGAGCAACCAGCACCCTGAGTACTGAGCACCCAGCACCCCGAGCACTGAGCACCCAGCACCCTGAGTAATGAGCACCCAGCACCCAGAGTACTGAGCACCCAGCACCGTGAGTACTGAGCACCCAGCACCCTGAGTACTGAGCACCCAGCACCCTGAGCACTGAGCACAAAGCACGCTGAGTACTGAGCACTGAGCACCCTGAGTACTGAGCACCAAGGACCCCGAGCACTGAGCACCCAGCACCCTGAGCACTGAGCACCCAGCACCCCGAGTACTGAGCACCCAGCGCCCTGAGTACTGAGTACCCAGCACAACGAGCACTGAGCACCCAGCACCCCGAGCACTGAGCAACCAGCACCCCGAGAATAAGCACCCAGCACCCTGAGTACTGAGAACCGAGCACCCTGAGTACTGAGCACCCAGCACGCTGAGCACTGAGCACCCAGCACCCCGATTACTGAGCAAACAGCACACCGAGCACTGAGCACCCAGCACCCCGAGAATGAGCACCCAGCACACTGAGTACTGAGCACCCAGCACCCTGAGTACTGAGCACCCAGCACAACGAGCACTGAGCACCCTGAGTACTGAGCACCCAGCACCCTGAGTACTGAGCACTAAGCATCCAGAGCGCTGAGCACCCAGCAGCCCAAGCACGGAGCACCCAGGACACCGAGCACTGAGTAATGAGCACCCAGCACCCTGAGTACTGAGCACCGAGCTGCCTGAGCACTGAGCACCCTGAGTACTGAGCACCCAGCACCCCGATCACAGAGCAGCCAGCACCCTCAGCACTGAGCTCCCATCACCCCGAGCACTGAGCACCCAGCACCCTGAGTACTGAGCACCCTGAGGACTGAGCACCGATCACCCTGAGCACTGAGCACCCATCACCCTGAGTACTGAGCACCCAGCACCCTGAGTACTGAGCACCGAGCACCCCGAGTACTGAGCACCCAGCACCCTGAGCACTGAGCACCCAGCACCCTGAGCACTGAGCCCCCAGCACCCTGAGTACTAAGCACCCAGCACCCTGAGTACTGAGCACCCTGCACCCTGAGTACTGAGCACAAAGCACACTGAGTACTGATCACCCAGCGTACTGAGCACCGAGCACCCCGAGCACTGAGCACCCAGCACCCTGAGTACTGAGCACCCAGCATACTGAGCACCGAGCACCCAGCACCCTGAGTACTGAGCACCCAGCACCCTGAGCACTGAGCACCCAGCACCCTGAGCACTGAGCCCCCAGCACCCTGAGGACTGAGCACCCAACGTACTGAGCACCGAGCACCCTGAGCACTGAGCACCCAGCACCATGAGTACTGAGCACCCAGCACCCTGAGCAATGTGCACCCTGAGTACTGAGCACCCAGCACCTTGAGCACTGAGCACCGAGCACCCCGAGCACTGAGCACCCATCACCCGGAGTACTGAGCACCCAGCACGCTGCGTACTAAGCACCGAGCACCCTGAGTACTGAGCACCCAGCACCCTGAGCACTGAACACACAGCACCCTGAGTACTGAGCACCTCGAGCACTGAGCACCCAGCACCCTGAGTACTGAGCACCGAGCACCCCGAGCACTGAGCACCCAGCACCCCGAGCACTGAGCACCCAGCACCCCGAGCACTGAGCACCCAGCACCCTGAGTTCTGAGCACCCAGCACCCTGAGTACATAGCACCCAGCACACTGAGCACTGAGTACCCAGCACCCTGAGCACTGAGCACCCAGCACCCTGAGCACTGAGCACACAGCACCTGAGCACTGAGCACCCAGCACCCTGAGTACTGAGCACTGAGCACCCAGCACCCTGAGTACTGAGCACTGAGCACCCAGCACACTGAGCACTGAGCACCCAGCACCCTGAGCACTGAGCACCCAGCTCCCGAGTACAGAGCACCCAGCACCCTGAGTACTGAACACCCAGCACCCTGAGTACTGAGCACCCAGCACCCCGAGTACTGAGCACCCAGCACCCTGAGTACTGAGCACCCAGCACCCTGAGCACTGAGCACCCAGCACCCCGAGCACTGAGCACCCAGCACCCTGAGTACTGAGCACCCAGCACCCTGAGCACTCAGCACCCAGCACCCTGAGCACTGAGCACCCAGCACCCTGAGCACTGAGCACCCAGCACCCTGAGTAGTGAGAAACCAACGTACTGAGCACCGAGCACCCCGAGCACTGAGCACCCAGCACCCTGAGTACTGAGCACCGATCACCCCGAGCAATGAGTACCCAGCACCCTGAGTACTGAGCTCCGAGCACCCCGAGCACTGAGCACCCAGCGCCCCGAGCACTGAGCACCCAGCACCCTGAATACTGAGCACTGAGCACCCAGCACCCCGAATACTGAGCACCCAGCACAATGAGTACTGAGCACCCACCACCCTGAATACTGAGCACCCAGCACCCTGAGTACTGAGCACCCAGCACCCTGAGCACTGAGCACCCAGCACCCCGAGCACTGAGCACCCAGCACCCTGAGTACTGAGCACCCAGCACCCTGAGCACTGAGCACCCAGCACCCTGAGCACTGAGCACCCAGCACCCTGAGCACTGAGCACCCAGCACCCTGAGTAGTGAGCACCCAACGTACTGAGCACCGAGCACCCCGAGCACTGAGCACCCAGTACCCGGAGTACTGAGCACCCAGCACCATGAGTACTAAGCAACGAGCACCCTGAGTACTGAGCACCCAGCACCCTGAGCACTGAACACACAGCACTCTGAGTACTGAGCACCTCGCGCACTGAGCACCCAGCACCCTGAGTACTGGGCACCGAGCACCCCGAGCACTGAGCACCAAGCACCGCGAGCCCTGAGCACCCAGCACCCCGAGCACTGAGCACCCAGCCCCCTGAGTACTGAGCACCCAGCACCCTGAGTACTGAGCACCCAGCACCCTTAGCACTGAGTACCCAGCACCCTGAGCACTGAGCACCCAGCACCCTGAGCACTGAGCACACAGCACCCTGAGCACTGAGCACCCAGCACCCTGAGTACTGAGCACTGAGCACCCAGAACCCCGAGCACTGTGCACCGAGCACCCTGAGTACTGAGCACTGAGCACCCAGCACCCCGAGCACTGAGCACCCAGCACCCTGAGCACTGAGCACCCAGCACCCGAGTACTGAGTACCCAGCACCCTGAGTACTGAGCACCCAACACCCTGAGTACTGAGCACCGAGCACTCTGAGAACTGAGCACCCAGCACCCCGAGTACTGAGCACCCAGCACGGTGAGCACTGAGCACCCAGCACCCCGAGCACTGAGCACCCAGCACCCTGAGTACTGAGCACCCAGCACCCTGAGCACTGAGCACCCAGCACCCTGAGCACTGAGCACCCAGCACCCTGAGCACTGAGCACCCAGCACCCTGAGTAGTGAGCACCCAACGTACTGAGCACCGAGCACCACGAGCACTGAGCACCCAGCACCCTGAGTACTGAGCACCGATTACCCCGAGCACTGAGCACCCAGCACCCTGGGTACTGAGCTCCGAGCACCCCGAGCACTGAGCACACAGCGCCCCGAGCACTGAGCACCGAGCACCCTGAGCACTGAGCACCCAGCAGCCTGAGTACTGAGCACCCAGCACCCCGAGCACTGAGCACCCAGCACCCTGATCACTGAGCACCCAGCACACTGAGCACTGATCACCCAGCACACTGCGCACTGAGCACCCAGCACCCTGAGTACTGAGCACCCAGCACCCTGAGTACTGAGCACTCAGCACCCTGAGTACTGAGCACCGAGCACCCCGAGCACTGAGCACCCAGCACCCTGAGCACTGAGCACCCTGAGGACTGAGCACCCAGCACCCTGAGCACTGAGCACCCAGAACCCCGAGCACTGAGCACCCAGCTCCCTGAGTACTGAGCACCCAGCACCCCGAGCACTGAGCACCCAGCACCCTGAGTACTGAGCACCCTGAGTACTGAGCACCGATCACCCTGAGCACTGAGCTCCCAGAACCCTGAGTACTGAGCACCCAGCACCCTGAGCACTGACCACCCAGCACCCTGAGTACTGAGCACCCAGCACCCTGAGCACTGAGCACCCAGCACCCTGAGTACTGAGCACCCAGCACCCTTAGCACTGAGCACCCAGCACGCTGAGTACTGAGCACACAGCACCCCGAGCACTGAGCACCCAGCACCCCGAGAATGAGCACCCAGCACCCCGAGTACTGAGCACCGAGCACCCTGAGCACTGAGTACCCAGCACGCTGAGCACTGAGCACCCAGCACCCTGAGTACTGAGCACCCAGCACCCTGAGTACTGAGCCCCCAGCACCCTGAGCACTGAGCACCCAGCACCCCGAGTACTGAGCACCCAGCACCCTGAGCACTGAGCCCCCAGCACCTTGAGTACTGAGCACCCAGCACCCTGAGTACTGAACACCCAGCACACTGAGCACTGAGCACTGAGCACCCTGAGCCCTGAGTACTGAGCACCGAGCACCCCGAGAACTCAGCACCCAGCACCCGGCGTACTGAGCACCCAGCACCCTGAGTACTGAGCACCCAGCACCCCGAGCACTGAGCACCCAGCACCCTGAGCACTGAGCACCCAGCACCCTGAGTACTGAGCACTGAGCACCCAGCACCCCGAGCACTGAGCACCCAGCACCCTGAGTACTAAGCACCCAGCACCCTGAGCACTGAACACACAGCACCCTGAGCACTGAACACAGAGCACCCTGAGTACTGAGCACATCGAGCACTGAGCACCCAGCACCCAGCGTACTGAGCACCGAGCACCCCGAGCACTGAGCACCCAGCACCCTGAGTACTGAGCACCCAGCACCCCGAGCACTGAGCATGCAGCACCCTGAGTACTGAGCACCCAGCGTACTGAGCACCGAGCACCAAGCACCCTGAGTACTGAGCACCCAGCAATCTGAGAACTGAGCACCCAGCACCCTGAGCACTGAGCACCCAGCACCCCGAGCACTGAGCACCCAGCACCCCGAGCACTGAGCCTGAGCACCCTGAGTACTGAGCACTGAGCACCCTGAGTACTGAGCACAGAGCACCCTGAGTACTGAGCACCCAGCACCCCGAGCACTGAGCACCGAGCACCCTGAGTAGTGAGCACCCAGCACCCTGAGCACTGAGCACCCAGCACAACGAGTACTGAGCACCCAGCACCCGGATTACTGAGCACCAAGCACCCTGAGCACTGAGCACCCAGCACCCCGAGCCCTGAGCACCCAGCACCCTGAGTACTACGCACCCAGCACCCTGAGTACTGAGCACCCTGCACCCTGAGTACTGAGCACCCAGCACACTGAGTACTGATCACCCAGCGTACTGAGCACCGAGCACCCCGAGCACTGAGCACCCAGCACCCTGAGTACTGAGCACCCTGCACCCTGAGTACTGAGCACCCAGCACACTGAGTACTGAGCACCCAGCGTACTGAGCACCCAGCACCTTGAGCACTGAGCACCGAGCACCCCGAGCACTGAGCACCCAGCACCCGGAGTACTGAGCACCCAGCACCCTGCGTACTAAGCACCGAGCACCCTGAGTACTGAGCACCCAGCACTCTGAGCACTGAACACACAGCACCCTGAGTACTGAGCACCTCGAGCACTGAACACCCAGCACCCTGAGTACTGAGCACCGAGCACCCCGAGCACTGAGCACCCAGCACCCCGAGCACTGAGCACCCAGCACCCCGAGCACTGAGCACCCAGCACCCTGAGTTCTGAGCACCCAGCACCCTGAGTACTGAGCACCCTGCACCCTGAGCACTGAGTACCCAGCACACTGAGCACTGAGCACCCAGCACCCTGAGCACTGAGCACACAGCACCCTGAGCACTGAGCACCCAGCACCCTGAGTACTGAGCACTGAGCACCCAGCACCCTGAGTACTGAGAACCCAGCACCCCGAGTACTGAGCACCCAGCACCCTGAGTACTGAGCACCCAGCACCCTGAGCACTGAGCACCCAGCACCCCGAGCACTGAGCAACCAGCACCCTGAGTACTGAGCACCCAGCACCCTGAGCACTGAGCACCCAGCACCCTGAGCACTGAGCACCCAGCACCCTGAGCACTGAGCACCCAGCACCCTGAGTAGTGAGCAACCAACGTACTGAGCACCGAGCACCCCGAGCACTGAGCACCCAGCACCCTGAGTACTGAGCACCGATCACCCCGAGCACTGAGCACCCAGCACCCTGAGTACTGAGCTCCGAGCACCCCGAGCACTGAGCACCCAGCGCCCTGAGCACTGAGCACCCAGCACCCTGAGCACTGAGCACCCAGCACCCTGAGTACTGAGCACCCAGCACCCTGAGTACTGAACACCCAGCACCCTGAGCACTGAGCACTGAGCACCCTGAGCACTGAGTACTGAGCAACCTGAGCACTGAGCACCCAGCACCCCGAGTACTGAGCACGCAGCACCCCGAGCACTGAGCACCCAGCGCCCTGAACACTGAGCACCCAGCACCCTGAGCACTGAGCACTGAGCACCCTGAGCACTGAGCACCCAGCACACCGAGTACTGAGCACTGAGCACCCTGAGTACTGAGCACCAAGCACCCTAAGTACTGAGCACTGAGCACCCTGAGTACTGAGCACCCAGCACCCTGAGCACTGAGTACCCAGCACCCTGAGTACTCAGCACTGAGAACCCTGAGTACTGAGCACCGAGCACCCTGAGTACTGAGCACCCAGCAAGCTGATCACTGAGCACCCAGCACCCTGAGCACTGAGCACTGAGCACACAGCACCCTGAGCACTCAGCACCCAGCACCCCGAGCACTGAACACTCAGCACCCCGAGCACAGAGCACCCAGCACCCTGAGCACTGAGCACCCTGTGGACTGAACACCCAGCACCCTGAGCACTGAGCACCCAGCACCCTGAGTACTGAGCACCGATCACCATGAGCACTGAGCACCCAGCACCCCGAGCACTGAGCACCCAGCACCCTGAGTACTGAGCTCCCAGCACCCCGAGCACTAAGCACCCAGTACCCTGAGTACTGAGCACCCTGAGTATTGAGCACCGATCACCCTGAGCACTGAGCTCCCAGCACCCTGAGTACTGAGCACCCAGCACCCTGAGCACTGAGCACCCAGCACCCTGAGTACTGATCACCCAGCACCCTGAGCACTGAGCACACAGCACCCTGAGTACTGAGCACCCAGCACCCTGAGCACTTAGCACCCAGCACCCTGAGTACTGAGCACCCAGCACCCTGAGCACTGAGCACCCAGCACCCCGAGAATGAGCACCCAGCACCCCGAGTACTGAGCACCGAGCACCCTGAGCACTGAGTACCCAGCACCCTGAGCACTGAACACCCAGCAGCCTGAGTACTGAGCACCCAGCACCCTGAGTACTGAGCACCCAGCACCCTGAGCACTGAGCACCGATCACCCCGAGTACTGAGCACCCAGCCCCCTGAGTACTGAGCAGCCAGCACCCCGAGTACTGAGCACCGAGCACCCTGAGCACTGAGTACCCAGCACCCTGAGCACTGAACACCCAGCACCCTGAACACTGAACATACAGCACCCTGAGTACTGAGCACCTCGAGCACTGAGCACCCAGCACCCTGAGTACTGAGCACTGAGCACCCCGAGCACTGAGCACCCAGCACCCCGAGCACTGAGCACCCAGCACCCTGAGCACTGAGCACCCAGCACCCTTAGTACTGAGCACCCAGTACCCTGAGCACTGAGCACCCAGCACCCTGAGCACTGAGTACTGAGCACCGATCACATCGAGCACTGAGCACCCAGCACCCAGAGTACTGAGCACCCAGCACCCTGAGTACTAAGCACCGAGCACCCTGAGTACTGAGCACCCAGCACCCTGAACACTGAACATACAGCACCCTGAGTACTGAGCACCTCGAGCACTGAGCACCCAGCACCCTGAGTACTGAGCACCGAGCACCCCGAGCACTGAGCACCCAGCACCCCGAGCACTGAGCACCCAGCACCCCGAGCACTGAGCACCCACCACCCTGAGCACTGAGCACCCAGCACCCTGAGCACTGAGCACCCAGCACCCTGAGCACTGAGCACCCAGCACCCTGAGCACTGAGCACCCAGCACCCTGAGTACTGAGCACTGAGCACCTAGCACCCCGAGTATTGAGCACCCAGCACCCTGAGTACTGAGCACTGAGAACCCAGCACCCCGAGCACTGAGCACCCAGCACCCTGAGCACTGAGCAGCCAGCACCCGAGTACTAAGCAACCAGCACCCTGAGTACTGAGGACCCAACACCCTGAGTACTGAGCACTGAGCACCCAGCACCCAGCACCCCGAGCACTGAGCACCCAGCACCCTGAGCACTGAGCACCCAGCACCCTGAGTACTGAGCACCCAGCACCCTGAGCACTGAGCACCCAGCACCCTGAGCACTGAGCACCCAGCACCCTGAGCACTGAGCACACAGCACCCTGAGTACTGAGCACCCAGGACCCTGAGTACTGAGCACTGAGCACCCAGCACCCCGAGCACTGAGCACCCAGCACCCTGAGTACTGAGCACTGAGCACCCAGCACCCTGAGTACTGAGCACTGAGCACCCAGCACCCCGAGCACTGAGCACCCAGCACCCTGAGCACTGAGCACCCAGCACCCGAGTACTGAGCACCCAGCACAATGAGTACTGAGCACCCAGCACCCTGAATACTGAGCACCCAGCACCCCGAGTACTGAGCACCCAGCACCCTGAGTACTGAGCACCCAGCACCCTGAGCACTGAGCACCCAGCACCCCGAGCACTGAGCACCCAGCACCCTGAGTACTGAGCACCCAGCACCCTGAGCACTGAGCACCCAGCACCCTGAGCACTGAGCACCCAGCACCCTGAGCACTGAGCACCCAGCACCCTGAATAGTGAGCACCCAACGTACTGAGCACCGAGCACCCTGAGCACTGAGCACCCAGCACCCTGAGCACTGAGCACCCAGCACCCTGAGCACTGAGCACCCAGCACCCAAGTACTGAGCACCCAGCACCATGAGTACTGAGCACCCAGCACCCTGAGTACTGAGCACCGAGCACCCTGAGCACTGTGCACACAGCACCCTGAGCACTGAGCACCCAGGACCCTGAGCACTGAGGACCCAGCAGCCTGAGTAGTGAGCACCCAACGTACTGAGCACCGAGCACCCTGAGCACTGAGCACCCAGCACCCCGAGTACTGAGCACCCAGCACCCCGAGCACTGAGCACCCAGCGCCCTGAACACTGAGCACCCAGCACCCTGAGCACTGAGCACTGAGCACCCTGAGCACTGAGCACCCAGCACACCGAGTACTGAGCACTGAGCACCCTGAGTACTGAGCACCAAGCACCCTAAGTACTGAGCACTGAGCACCCTGAGTACTGAGCACCCAGCACCCTGAGCACTGAGTACCCAGCACCCTGAGTACTGAGCACTGAGAACCCTGAGTACTGAGCACCGAGCACCCTGAGTACTGAGCACCCAGCACGCTGATCACTGAGCACCCAGCACCCTGAGCACTGAGCACTGAGCACACAGCACCCAGAGCACTGAGCACCCAGCACCCCGAGCACTGAACACCCAGCACCCCGAGCACTGAGCACCCAGCACCCTGAGCACTGAGCACCCTGTGGACTGAACACCCAGCACCCTGAGCACTGAGCACCCAGCACCCTGAGTACTGAGCACCGATCACCCTGAGCACTGAGCACCCAGCACCCCGAGCACTGAGCACCCAGCACCCTGAGTACTGAGCTCCCAGCACCCCGAGCACTAAGCACCCAGTACCCTGAGTACTGAGCACCCTGAGTATTGAGCACCGATCACCCTGAGCACTGAGCTCCCAGCACCCTGAGTACTGAGCACCCAGCACCCTGAGCACTGAGCACCCAGCACCCTGAGTACTGATCACCCAGCACCCTGAGCACTGAGCACACAGCACCCTGAGTACTGAGCACCCAGCACCCTGAGCACTGAGCACCCAGCACCCTGAGTACTGAGCACCCAGCACCCTGAGCACTGAGCACCCAGCACCCCGAGAATGAGCACCCAGCACCCCGAGTACTGAGCACCGAGCACCCTGAGCACTGAGTACCCAGCACCCTGAGCACTGAACACCCAGCAGCCTGAGTACTGAGCACCCAGCACCCTGAGTACTGAGCACCCAGCACCCTGAGCACTGAGCACCGATCACCCCGAGTACTGAGCACCCAGCCCCCTGAGTACTGAGCAGCCAGCACCCCGAGTACTGAGCACCGAGCACCCTGAGCACTGAGTACCCAGCACCCTGAGCACTGAACACCCAGCACCCTGAACACTGAACATACAGCACCCTGAGTACTGAGCACCTCGAGC
The DNA here is from genome assembly GCF_018167655.1 of Microtus oregoni. Lineage (NCBI taxonomy): Eukaryota > Metazoa > Chordata > Mammalia > Rodentia > Cricetidae > Microtus > Microtus oregoni. Next base: position 19,889 of record NW_024544983.1, read on the forward strand.
ACTGAGCACCCAGCCCCCTGAGTACTGAGCACCGAGCACCCCGAGCACTGATCACCCAGCACCCCGAGCACTGAGCACCCAGCACCCTGACCACTGAGCACCCAGCACCCTTAGTACTGAGCACCCAGTACCCTGAGCACTGAGCACCCAGCACCCAGAGTACTGAGCACCCAGCACCCTGAGTACTAAGCACCGAGCACCCTGAGTACTGAGCACCCAGCACCCTGAACACTGAACATACAGCACCCTGAGTACTGAGCACCTCGAGCACTGAGCACCCAGCACCCTGAGTACTGAGCACCGAGCACCCCGAGCACTGAGCACCCAGCACCCCGAGCACTGAGCACCCAGCACCCCGAGCACTGAGCACCCACCACCCTGAGCACTGAGCACCCAGCACCCTGAGCACTGAGCACCCAGCACCCTGAGCACTGAGCACCCAGCACCCTGAGTACTGAGCACTGAGCACCTAGCACCCCGAGTATTGAGCACCCAGCACCCTGAGTACTGAGCACTGAGCACCCAGCACCCCGAGCACTGAGCACCCAGCACCCTGAGCACTGAGCAGCCAGCACCCGAGTACTAAGCAACCAGCACCCTGAGTACTGAGGACCCAACACCCTGAGTACTGAGCACTGAGCACCCAGCACCCAGCACCCCGAGCACTGAGCACCAAGCACCCTGAGCACTGAGCACCCAGCACCCTGAGTACTGAGCACCCAGCACCCTGAGCACTGAGCACCCAGCACCCTGAGCACTGAGCACCCAGCACCCTGAGCACTGAGCACACAGCACCCTGAGTACTGAGCACCCAGGACCCTGAGTACTGAGCACTGAGCACCCAGCACCCCGAGCACTGAGCACCCAGCACCCTGAGTACTGAGCACTGAGCACCCAGCACCCTGAGTACTGAGCACTGAGCACCCAGCACCCCGAGCACTGAGCACCCAGCACCCTGAGCACTGAGCACACAGCACCCGAGTACTGAGCACCCAGCACAATGAGTACTGAGCACCCAGCACCCTGAATACTGAGCACCCAGCACCCCGAGTACTGAGCACCCAGCACCCTGAGTACTGAGCACCCAGCACCCTGAGCACTGAGCACCCAGCACCCCGAGCACTGAGCACCCAGCACCCTGAGTACTGAGCACCCAGCACCCTGAGCACTGAGCACCCAGCACCCTGAGCACTGAGCACCCAGCACCCTGAGCACTGAGCACCCAGCACCCTGAATAGTGAGCACCCAACGTACTGAGCACCGAGCACCCTGAGCACTGAGCACCCAGCACCCTGAGCACTGAGTACCCAGCACCCTGAGCACTGAGCACCCAGCACCCAAGTACTGAGCACCCAGCACCCTGAGTACTGAGCACCCAGCACCCTGAGTACTGAGCACCGAGCACCCTGAGCACTGAGCACACAGCACCCTGAGCACTGAGCACCCAGGACCCTGAGCACTGAGGACCCAGCAGCCTGAGTAGTGAGCACCCAACGTACTGAGCACCGAGCACCCTGAGCACTGAGCACCCAGCACCCCGAGTACTGAGCACCCAGCACCCCGAGCACTGAGCACCCAGCGCCCTGAACACTGAGCACCCAGCACCCTGAGCACTGAGCACCCTGAGCACTGAGCACCCAGCACACCGAGTACTGAGCACTGAGCACCCTGAGTACTGAGCACCAAGCACCCTAAGTACTGAGCACAGAGCACCCTGAGTACTGAGCACCCAGCACCCTGAGCACTGAGTACCCAGCACCCTGAGTACTGAGCACTGAGAACCCTGAGTACTGAGCACCGAGCACCCTGAGTACTGAGCACCAAGCACCCCGAGTACTGAGCACCGAGCACCCTGAGCACTGAGTACCCAGCACCCTGAGCACTGAACACCCAGCAGCCTGAGTACTGAGCACCCAGCACCCTGAGTACTGAGCACCCAGCACCCTGAGCACTGAGCACCGATCACCCCGAGTACTTAGCACCCAGCCCCCTGAGTACTGAGCAGCCAGCACCCCGAGTACTGAGCACTGAGCACCTAGCACCCCGAGTATTGAGCACCCAGCACCCTGAGTACTGAGCACTGAGCACCCAGCACCCCGAGCACTGAGCACCCAGCACCCTGAGCACTGAGCAGCCAGCACCCGAGTACTAAGCAACCAGCACCCTGAGTACTGAGGACCCAACACCCTGAGTACTGAGCACTGAGCACCCAGCACCCAGCACCCCGAGCACTGAGCACCAAGCACCCTGAGCACTGAGCACCCAGCACCCTGAGTACTGAGCACCCAGCACCCTGAGCACTGAGCACCCAGCACCCTGAGCACTGAGCACCCAGCACCCTGAGCACTGAGCACACAGCACCCTGAGTACTGAGCACCCAGGACCCTGAGTACTGAGCACTGAGCACCCAGCACCCCGAGCACTGAGCACCCAGCACCCTGAGTACTGAGCACTGAGCACCCAGCACCCTGAGTACTGAGCACTGAGCACCCAGCACCCCGAGCACTGAGCACCCAGCACCCTGAGCACTGAGCACACAGCACCCGAGTACTGAGCACCCAGCACAATGAGTACTGAGCACCCAGCACCCTGAATACTGAGCACCCAGCACCCCGAGTACTGAGCACCCAGCACCCTGAGTACTGAGCACCCAGCACCCTGAGCACTGAGCACCCAGCACCCCGAGCACTGAGCACCCAGCACCCTGAGTACTGAGCACCCAGCACCCTGAGCACTGAGCACCCAGCACCCTGAGCACTGAGCACCCAGCACCCTGAGCACTGAGCACCCAGCACCCTGAATAGTGAGCACCCAACGTACTGAGCACCGAGCACCCTGAGCACTGAGCACCCAGCACCCTGAGCACTGAGTACCCAGCACCCTGAGCACTGAGCACCCAGCACCCAAGTACTGAGCACCCAGCACCCTGAGTACTGAGCACCCAGCACCCTGAGTACTGAGCACCGAGCACCCTGAGCACTGAGCACACAGCACCCTGAGCACTGAGCACCCAGGACCCTGAGCACTGAGGACCCAGCAGCCTGAGTAGTGAGCACCCAACGTACTGAGCACCGAGCACCCTGAGCACTGAGCACCCAGCACCCCGAGTACTGAGCACCCAGCACCCCGAGCACTGAGCACCCAGCGCCCTGAACACTGAGCACCCAGCACCCTGAGCACTGAGCACCCTGAGCACTGAGCACCCAGCACACCGAGTACTGAGCACTGAGCACCCTGAGTACTGAGCACCAAGCACCCTAAGTACTGAGCACTGAGCACCCTGAGTACTGAGCACCCAGCACCCTGAGCACTGAGTACCCAGCACCCTGAGTACTGAGCACTGAGAACCCTGAGTACTGAGCACCGAGCACCCTGAGTACTGAGCACCAAGCACCCCGAGTACTGAGCACCGAGCACCCTGAGCACTGAGTACCCAGCACCCTGAGCACTGAACACCCAGCAGCCTGAGTACTGAGCACCCAGCACCCTGAGTACTGAGCACCCAGCACCCTGAGCACTGAGCACCGATCACCCCGAGTACTTAGCACCCAGCCCCCTGAGTACTGAGCAGCCAGCACCCCGAGTACTGAGCACCGAGCACCCTGAGCACTGAGTACCCAGCACCCTGAGCACTGAACACCCAGCACCCTGAACACTGAACATACAGCACCCTGAGTACTGAGCACCTCGAGCACTGAGCACCCAGCACCCTGAGTACTGAGCACCGAGCACCCCGAGCACTGAGCACCCAGCACCCCGAGCACTGAGCACCCAGCACCCTGAGCACTGAGCACCCAGCACCCTTAGTACTGAGCACCCAGTACCCTGAGCACTGAGCACCCAGCACCCTGAGCACTGAGTACTGAGCACCGATCACATCGAGCACTGAGCACCCAGCACCCAGAGTACTGAGCACCCAGCACCCTGAGTACTAAGCACCGAGCACCCTGAGTACTGAGCACCCAGCACCCTGAACACTGAACATACAGCACCCTGAGTACTGAGCACCTCGAGCACTGAGCACCCAGCACCCTGAGTACTGAGCACCGAGCACCCCGAGCACTGAGCACCCAGCACCCCGAGCACTGAGCACCCAGCACCCCGAGCACTGAGCACCCACCACCCTGAGCACTGAGCACCCAGCACCCTGAGCACTGAGCACCCAGCACCCTGAGCACTGAGCACCCAGCACCCTGAGCACTGAGCACCCAGCACCCTGAGTACTGAGCACTGAGCACCTAGCACCCCGAGTATTGAGCACCCAGCACCCTGAGTACTGAGCACTGAGCACCCAGCACCCCGAGCACTGAGCACCCAGCACCCTGAGCACTGAGCAGCCAGCACCCGAGTACTAAGCAACCAGCACCCTGAGTACTGAGGACCCAACACCCTGAGTACTGAGCACTGAGCACCCAGCACCCAGCACCCCGAGCACTGAGCACCCAGCACCCTGAGCACTGAGCACCCAGCACCCTGAGTACTGAGCACCCAGCACCCTGAGCACTGAGCACCCAGCACCCTGAGCACTGAGCACCCAGCACCCTGAGCACTGAGCACACAGCACCCTGAGCACTGAGCACACAGCACCCTGAGTACTGAGCACCCAGGACCCTGAGTACTGAGCACCCAGCACCCCGAGCACTGAGCACCCAGCACCCTGAGTACTGAGCACCGAGCACCAAGAGTACTGAGCACCGAGCATCCTGAGCACTGAGCACCGAGCACCCCGAGCACTGAGCACCTAGCACCCTGAGTACTGAGCACCCAGAACCAAGAGTACTGAGCTCCGAGCACCCCGAGCACTGAGCACCCAGCACCCTGATTAATGAGCACCCAGCACCCCGAGTACTGAGCACCGAGCACCGTGAGTACTGAGCACCCAGCACCCTGAGTACTGAGCACCCAGCACCCTGAGCACTGAGCACAAAGCACGCTGAGTACTGAGCACTGAGCACCCTGAGTACTGAGCACCAAGGACCCTGAGCACTGAGCACCCAGCACGCTGAGTACTGAGCGCTGAGCACCCTGAGTACTGAGCACCGAGCACCCTGAGTACTGAGCACCCAGCACCCTGAGCACTGAGCAGCCAGCACCCTGAGCACTGAGCACCCAGCTCCCCGAGCACTGAGCACCCAGCACCCTCAGCACTGAGCACCCAGCACCCCGAGTACTGAGCACCCAGCACCCTGAGTACTGAGCACCGAGCACCCCGAGCACTGAGCACCCAGCACCCCGAGCACTGAGAACACAGCACCCCGAGAATTAGCACCCAGCACCCTGAGTACTGAGAACCGAGTACCCTCAGTACTGAGCACCCAGCACGCTGAGCACTGAGCACCCAGCACCCCGAGTACTGAGCAAACAGCACACTGAGCACTGAGCACCCAGCACCCCGAGAATGAGCACCCAGCACCCTGAGTACTGAGCTCCCAGCACCCTGAGTACTGAGCACCCTGAGGACTGAGCACCGATCACGCTGAGCACTGTGCACCCAGCACCCTGAGGACTGAGCACCCAGCACCCTGAGTACTGAGCACCGAGCACCCCGAGTACTGAGCACCCAGCACCCTGAGCACTGAGCACCTAGCAACCCGAGCACTGAGCACGCAGCACCCTGAGTACTGAGCACCCAGCACCCCGAGCCCTGAGCACACAGCACCCTGAGTACTGAGCACCCTGAGTACTGAGCACCTAGCACCCCGAGCACTGAGCACCCAGCACCCTGAGCACTGAGCACCCTGCACAATGAGTACTGAGCATCAAGCACCCTGAGCACTGAGCACCCAGCACCCTGAGCACTGAGCACCCAGCACCCTGAGGACTGAGCACCCAGCACCCTGAGTACTGAGCACCCAACGTACTGAGCATCGAGCACCCTGAGCACTGAGCACCCAGCACCCTGAGTACTGAGCATCGAGCACCCCGAGCACTAAGCACCCAGCACCCTGAACACTGAGCACCCAGCACCCCAAGCACTGAGCACCCAGCATCCTGAGTACTGAGCACCCAGCACCCTGAGTACTGAGCACCCAGCACCCTGAGTACTGAGCACCCAGCACCCCGAGCACTGAGCACCCAGCACCCTGAGTACTGAGCACCGAGCACCAAGAGTACTGAGCACCGAGCATCCTGAGCACTGAGCACCGAGCACCCCGAGCACTGAGCACCTAGCACCCTGAGTACTGAGCACCCAGAACCAAGAGTACTGAGCACCGAGCACCCCGAGCACTGAGCACCCAGCACCCTGAGTAATGAGCACCCAGCACCCCGAGTACTGAGCACCGAGCACCGTGAGTACTGAGCACCCAGCACCCTGAGTACTGAGCACCCAGCACCCTGAGCACTGAGCACAAAGCACGCTGAGTACTGAGCACTGAGCACCCTGAGTAATGAGCACCAAGGACCCTGAGCACTGAGCACCCAGCACGCTGAGTACTGAGCGCTGAGCACCCTGAGTACTGAGCACCGAGCACCCTGAGTACTGAGCACCCAGCACCCTGAGCACTGAGCAGCCAGCACCCTGAGCACTGAGCACCCAGCTCCCCGAGCACTGAGCACCCAGCACCCTGAGTACTGAGCACCCAGCACCCCGAGTACTGAGCAACCAGCACCCTGAGTACTGAGCACCGAGCACCCCGAGCACTGAGCACCCAGCACCCCGAGCACTGAGAACCCAGCACCCCGAGAATTAGCACCCAGCACCCTGAGTACTGAGAACCGAGTACCCTCAGTACTGAGCACCCAGCACGCTGAGCACTGAGCACCCAGCACCCCGAGTACTGAGCAAACAGCACACCGAGCACTGAGCACCCAGCACCCCGAGAATGAGCACCCAGCACCCTGAGTACTGAGCACCCAGCACCCTGAGTACTGAGCACCATGAGGACTGAGCACCGATCACCCTGAGCACTGAGCACCCAGCACCCTGAGTACTGAGCACCCAGCACCCTGAGTACTGAGCACCGAGCACCCCGAGTACTGAGCACCCAGCACCCTGAGCACTGAGCACCTAGCAACCCGAGCACTGAGCACGCAGCACCCTGAGTACTGAGCACCCAGCACTCCGAGCCCTGAGCACACAGCACCCTGAGTACTGAGCACCCTGAGTACTGAGCACCTAGCACCCCGAGCACTGAGCACCCAGCACCCTGAGCACTGAGCACCCAGCACCCTGAGCACTGAGCACCCAGGACCCTGAGCACTGAGCACCCAGCACCCTGAGTACTGAGCACCCAACCTACTGAGCATCGAGCACCCCGAGCACTGAGCACCCAGCATTCTGAGTACTGAGCACCGAGCACCCCGAGTACTGAGCACCCAGCACCCTGAGCACTGAGCACCCAGCACCCTGAGTACTGAGCACCGAGAACCCTGAGTACTGAGCACCCAGCACCCCGCGCACTGAGCACCCTGAGTACTGAGCACTAAGCACCCTGAGCGCTGATCACCCAGCACCCCAAGCACGGAGCACCCAGGACACCCAGCACTTAGTACTGAGCACCCAGCACCCTGAGTACTGAGCACCGAGCTCCCCGAGCACTGAGCACCCTGAGTACTGAGCACCCAGCACCCCGATCACAGAGCACACAGCACCCTCAGCACTGAGCACCTAGCACCCCGAGCACTGAGCACCCAGCACCCTGAGTACTGAGCACACTGAGGACTGAGCACCGATCACCCTGAGCACTGAGCACCCAGCACCCTGAGTACTGAGCACCCAGCACCCTGAGTACTGAGCACCCAGCACCCTGAGCACTGAGCACGCAGCACCCTGAGTACTGAGCACCCAGCACCCTGAGTACTGAGCACCCAGCACCCTGAGTACTGAGAACCCAGCACCCTGAGTACTGAGCACCCAGCACCCTGAGTACTGAGCACTGAGCACCCCGAGTACTGAGCACCCAGCACCCCGAGCACTAAGCACCCAGCACCCTGAACACTGAGCACCCAGCACCCCAAGCACTGAGCACCCAGCAACCTGAGTACTGAGCACCCAGCACCCTGAGTACTGAGCACCCAGCACCCTGAGTACTGAGCACCCAGCACCCCGAGCACTGAGCACCCAGCACCCTGAGTACTGAGCACCGAGCACCAAGAGTACTGAGCACCGAGCATCCTGAGCACTGAGCACCGAGCACCCCGAGCACTGAGCACCTAGCACCCTGAGTACTGAGCACCCAGAACCAAGAGTACTGAGCACCGAACACACTGAGTACTGAGCACCCAGCACCCTGAGTACTGAGCACCCAGCACCCCGAGCACTGAGCACCCAGCACCCCGAGCACTGAGCACCCAGCACCCCGAGCACTGAGCACCCAGCACCCTGAGCACTGAGCACCCAGCACCCTGAGCACTGAGCACTGAGCACCCAGCACCCAGCACCCTGAGCACTGAGCACCCAGCACCCCGAGCACTGAGCAGCCAGCACCCTGAGGACTGAGCACCCAGCAACCTGAGCACTGAGCACCCAGCACCCTGCGTACTGAGTACCCAGTACCCTGAGCACTGAGCACCCAGCACTCTTAGTACTGATCACCGAGCACCCCGAGCACTGAGCACCCAGCACCCTGAGTACTGAGCACCCAGCACCCTGAGTACTGAGCACCCAGCACCCTGAGTACTGAGCACCCAGCACCCTGAGCACTGAGCACAAAGCATGCTGAGTACTGAGCACTGAGCACCCTGAGTACTGAGCACCGAGGACCCTGAGGACTGAGCACCCAGCACGCTGAGTACTGAGCACTGAGCACCCTGAGTACTGAGCACCCAGCACCCTGAGCACTGAGCAGCCAGCAGCCTGAGCACTGAGCACCCAGCACCCCGAGCACTGAGCACCCAGCACCCTGAGCACTGTGCACCCAGCACCCCGAGTACTGAGCACCCAGCACCCCGAGTACTGAGCACCCAGCACCCTTAGTACTGAGCACCAAGCACCCTGAGTACTGAGCACCCAGTACCCTGAGCACTGAACACACAGCACCCTGAGTACTGAGCACCCTGAGCACTGAGCACCCAGCACCCTGGGCACTGTGCACCCAGCACCCCGAGCACTGAGCACCCAGCACCCTGAGTACTGAGAACAGATCACCCTGAGTACTGAGCACCCAGCACCCTGAGTACTGAGCCCCCAGCACCCTTAGTACTGAGCACCAAGCACCCCGAGCACTGAGCAACCAGCACCCCGAGAATGAGCACCCAGCACCCTGAGTACTGAGAACCGAGCACCCTGACTACTGAGCACCCAGCACCCTGAGTACTGAGCCCCCAGCACCCTGAGTACTGAGCACCCAGCACCCTGAGTACTGAGCACCCAGCACCCTGAGTACTGAGCACCCAGAACCCTGAGTACTGAGCCCCCAGCACCCTGAGTACTGAGCACCCAGCACACTGAGTACTGAGCACCCAGCACCCTGAGCACTGAGCACAAAGCACGCTGAGTAATGAGCACTGAGCACCCTGAGTACTGAGCACCGAGGACCCTGAGCACTGAGCACCCAGCACCCTGAGTACTGAGCACCCAGCACCCTGAGTACTGAGCACCCAGCACCCCGAGCACTGAGCACCCTGAGTACTGAGCACCCAGCACCCTGAGTACTGAGTACTAAGCACCCAGAGCACTGAGCACCCAGCACCCCGAGCACGGAGCACCCAGGACCCCGAGCACTGAGTACTGAGCACCCAGCACCCTGAGTACTGAGCACCGAGCTCCCCGAGCACTGAGCACCCTGAGTACTGAGCACCCAGCACCCCGATCACTGAGCACCCAGCACCATGAGCACTGAGCACCCAGCACCCCGAGCACTGAGCACCCAGCACCCTGAGTACTGAGCACTGAGCACCCAGCACCCCGAGCACTGAGCTCCCAGCACCCCGAGTACTGACCACCGAGCACCCTGAGCACTGAGTACCCAGAACCCTGAGCACTGAGCACCCAGCACCCTGAGCACTGAGCACCCAGCACCCTGAGCACTGAGCACCCAGCACCCTGAGCACTGAGTACCCAGCAGTCTGAGCACTGAGCACCCAGCACCCTGAGTACTGAGCACTGAGCATCCAGCACCCCGAGCACTGAGCACCCAGCACCCTGAGTACTGAGCAATGAGCACCCAGCACCCCGAGCACTGAGCACCCAGAACCCTGAGCACTGAGCACCCAGCACCCGAGTACTGATCACCCAGCCCCCTGAGTACTGAGCACGCAGGACCCTGAGTACTGAGCACCCAGCGCCCCGAGCACTGAGCACCCAGCACCCTGAGCACTGAGCACCCAGCACCCGAGTACTGATCACCCAGCACCCTGAGTACTGAGCACGCAGCACCCTGAGTACTGAGCACCCAGCACCCCGAGTACTGAGCACCCAACACCCTGAGCACTGAGCACCCAGCACCCTGAGCACTGAGCAACCTGCACCCCGAGCACTGTGCACCCAGCACCCTGAGTACTGAGCACCCAGCACCCTGAGCACTGAGCACCCAGCATCCTGAGCACTGAGCACCCAGCACCCTGAGCACTGAGCACCCAGCACCCTGAGTAGTGAGCACCCAACTTACTGAGCACCGAGCACCCCGAGCACTAAGCACCCAGCACCCTGAGTACTGAGCACCGAGCACCCCGAGGACTGAGCACCCAGCACCCTGAGTACTGAGCTCCGAGCACAGCGAGCACAGAGCACCCAGCGCCCCGGGCACTGAGCACCCAGCACCCCGAGCACTGAGCCCCCAGCACCCCGAGCACTGAGCACCCAGCACCCCGAGCACTGAGCACACAGCACCCTGAGTACTGAGCACCCAGCACCCTGAGTACTGAGCACCCAGCACCCTGAGCACTGAGCACCCAGCACCCTGAGTACTGAGCACCCAGCACCCTGAGTACTGAGTATTCAGCACCCTGAGCACTCAGCAACCTGAGTACTGAGGACCGAGCCCCCTAAGTACTGAGCACCCAGCACACTGAGTACTGAGCACCCAGCACCCTGAGCACTGAGCACCCAGCACCCTGAGTACTGAGCACACAGTACCCCGAGTACTGAGCACCCAGCACCCCGAGCACTGAGCACCCAGCACCCTGAGTACTGAGCACTGAGCACCCTGAGTACTGAGCACCGAACACACTGAGTACTGAGCACCCAGCACCCTGAGTACTGAGCACCCAGCACCCCGAGCACTGAGCACCCAGCACCCCGAGCACTGAGCACCCAGCACCCCTAGCACTGAGCACCCAGCACCCTGAGCACTGAGCACCCAGCAACCTGAGCACTGAGCACTGAGCACCCAGCACCCTGAGCACTGAGCACCCAGCACCCCGAGCACTGAGCACCCAGCACCCTGGGCACTGAGCACCCAGCACCCTGAGCACTGAGCACCCAGCACCCTGAGTACTGAGTACCCAGTACCCTGAGCACTGAGCACCCAGCACACTTAGTACTGATCACCGAGCACCCCGAGCACTGAGCACCCAGCACCCTGAGTACTGAGCACCCAGCACCCTGAGTACTGAGCACCCAGCACCCTGATTACTGAGCACCCAGCACCCTGAGCACTGAGCACAAAGCACGCTGAGTACTGAGCACTGAGCACCCTGAGTACTGAGCACCGAGGACCCTGAGGACTGAGCACCCAGCACGCTGAGTACTGAGCACTGAGCACCCTGAGTACTGAGCACCCAGCACCCAGAGCACTGAGCAGCCAGCAGCCTGAGCACTGAGCACCCAGCAACCCGAGTACTGAGCACCCAGCACCCCGAGTACTGAGCACCCAGCACCCTGAGTACTGAGCACCAAGCACCCTGAGTACTGAGCACCCAGTACCCAGAGCACTGAACACACAGCACCCTGAGTACTGAGCACGCTGAGCACTGAGCACCCAGCACCCTGGGCACTGTGCACCCAGCTCCCCGAGCACTGAGCACCCAGCACCCTGAGTACTGAGAACAGATCACCCTGAGTACTGAGCACTCAGCACCCTGAGTACTGAGCCCCCAGCACCCTTAGTACTGAGCACCAAGCACCCCGAGCACTGAGCACCCAGCACCCTGAGTACTGAGAACCGAGCACCCTGAGTACTGAGCACCCAGCACCCTGAGTACTGAGCCCCCAGCACCCTGAGTACTGAGCACCCAGCACCCTGAGTACTGAGCACCCAGCACCCTGAGTACTGAGCACCCAGCACCCTGAGTACTGAGCCCCCAGCACCCTGAGTACTGAGCACCCAGCACACTGAGTACTGAGCACCCAGCACCCTGAGCACTGAACACAAAGCACGCTGAGTAATGAGCACTGAGCACCCTGAGTACTGAGCACAGAGGACCCTGAGCACTGAGCACCCAGCACCCTGAGCACTGAGCACCCAGCACCCCGAGCACTGAGCACCCAGCACCCTGGGCACTGAGCACCCAGCACCCTGAGCACTGAGCACCCAGCACCCTGAGTACTGAGTACCCAGTACCCTGAGCACTGAGCACCCAGCACTCTTAGTACTGATCACCGAGCACCCCGAGCACTGAGCACCCAGCACCCTGAGTTCTGAGCACCCAGCACCCTGAGTACTGAGCACCCAGCACCCTGAGTACTGAGCACCCAGCACCCTGAGCACTGAGCACAAAGCACGCTGAGTACTGAGCACTGAGCACCCTGAGTACTGAGCACCGAGGACCCTGAGGATTGAGCACCCAGCACGCTGAGTACTGAGCACTGAGCACCCTGAGTACTGAGCACCCAGCACCCAGAGCACTGAGCACCCAGCACCCTGAGCACTGTGCACCCAGCACCCCGAGTACTGAGCACCCAGCACCCCGAGTACTGAGCACCCAGCACCCTGAGTACTGAGCACCAAGCACCCTGAGTACTGAGCACCCAGTACCCTGAGCACTGAACACACAGCACCCTGAGTACTGAGCACGCTGAGCACTGAGCACCCAGCACCCTGGGCACTGTGCACCCAGCACCCCGAGCACTGAGCACCCAGCACCCTGAGTACTGAGAACAGATCACCCTGAGTACTGAGCACCCAGCACCCTGAGTACTGAGCCCCCAGCACCCTTAGTACTGAGCACCAAGCACCCCGAGCACTGAGCACCCAGCACCCTGAGTACTGAGAACCGAGCACCCTGAGTACTGAGCACCCAGCACCCTGAGTACTGAGCCCCCAGCACCCTGAGTACTGAGCACCCAGCACCCTGAGTACTGAGCACCCAGCACCCTGAGTACTGAGCACCCAGCACCCTGAGTACTGAGCCCCCAGCACCCTGAGTACTGAGCACCCAGCACACAGAGTACTGAGCACCCAGCACCCTGAGCACTGAACACAAAGCACGCTGAGTAATGAGCACTGAGCACCCTGAGTACTGAGCACCGAGGACCCTGAGCACTGAGCACCCAGCACCCTGAGTACTGAGCACCCAGCACCCTGAGTACTGAGCACCCAGCACCCCGAGCACTGAGCACCCTGAGTACTGAGCACCCAGCAACCTGAGTACTGAGCACTAAGCACCCAGAGGACTGAGCACCCAGCAACCCGAGCACGGAGCACCCAGGACCCCGAGCACTGAGTACTGAGCACCCAGCACCCTGAGTACTGAGCACCGAGCTCCCCGAGCACTGAGCACCCTGAGTACTGAGCACCCATCACCCCGATCACTGAGCACCCAGCACCCTGAGCACTGAACACACAGCAATCTGAGTACTGAGCACGCTGAGCACTGAGCACCCAGCACCCTGGGCACTGTGCACCCAGCACCCTGAGCACTGAGCACCCAGCACCCTGAGTACTGAGAACAGATCACCCTGAGTACTGAGCACCCAGCACCCTGAGTACTGAGCCCCCAGCACCCTTAGTACTGAGCACCAAGCACCCTGAGCACTGAGCACCCAGCACCCTGAGTACTGAGCACCCAGCACCCCGAGCACTGAGCACCCAGCACCCCGAGAATGAGCACCCAGCACCCTGAGTACTGAGCACACAGCACCCTGAGTACTGAGCACCCAGCACCCCGAGCACTGAGCACCCTGAGTACTGAGCACCCAGCACCCTTAGTACTGAGCACTAAGCACCAAGAGCACTGAGCACCCAGCACCCCGAGCACGGAGCACCCAGGACCCCGAGCACTGAGTACTGAGCACCCAGCACCCTGAGTACTGAGCACCGAGCTCCCCGAGCACTGAGCACCCTGAGTACTGAGCACCCAGCACCCCGATCACTGATCACCCAGCACCCTGAGTAATGAGCACCCAGCACCGCGAGCACTGAGCACCCAGCACCCCGAGCACTGAGCACCCAGCACCCTGAGTACTGAGCACCCAGCACCCCGAGCACTGAGCACCCTGAGTACTGAGCACCCAGCACCCTGAGTAATGAACACCCAGCACCGCGAGTACTGAGCACCCAGCACCCAGCGTACTGAGCACCGAGCACCCAGCACCCTGAGTACTGAGCACTCAGCACCCTGAGCACTGAGCACCCAGCAACCCGAGTACTGAGCACCGAGCACCCCGAGTACTGAGCACCCAGCACCCCGAGCACTGAGCACCCAGCACCCCGAGCACTGAGCACCCAGCACCCCGAGCACTGAGCACCCAGCACCCCGAGCACTGAGCACCCAGCACCCCGAGCACCGAGTACCCTGAGTACAAAGCACCGAGCACCCTGAGCACTGAGCACCCAGCACCCTGAGCAGTGAGCACCCAGCACCCTGAGTACTGAGCACCCAGCACCCCGAGCACTGAGCACCCAGCACCCTGAGTACTGAGCACCCAGCAACCTGAGCACTGAGCACCGAGCACCCTGAGCACTGAGCACCGAGCACCCTGAGCACTGAGAACCCAGCACCCTGAGTACTGAGCACTGAGCACCCTGAGCACTGAGCACCCAGCACCCTGAGTACTGAGCACTGAGCACCCAGCACCCCGAGCACTGAGCACCCAGCACCCTGAGTACTGAGCAATGAGCACCCAGCACCCCGAGCACTGAGCACCCAGCACCCTGAGCACTGAGCACCCAGCACCCGAGTACTGATCACCCAGCACCCTGAGTACTGAGCACCCAGCACCCTGAGTACTGAGCACCCAGCACCCCGAGCACTGAGTACCCAGCTCCCTGAGCACTGAGTACCCTGCACCCTGAGCACTGAGCACCCAGCACCCTGAGCACTGAGCACCCAGCACCCTGAGCACTGAGCACCAAGCACCCTGAGTACTGAGCACTGAGAACCCAGCACCCCGAGCACTGAGCACCCAGCACCCTGAGTACTGAGCACTGAGCACCCAGCACCCCGAGCACTGAGCACCCAGCCCCCTGAGCACTGAGCACCCAGCACCCTGAGCACTGAGCAACCTGCACCCCGAGCACTGTGCACCCAGCACCCTGAGTACTGAGCACCCAGCACCCTGAGCACTGAGCACCCAGCATCCTGAGCACTGAGCACCCAGCACCCTGAGCACTGAGCACCCAGCACCCTGAGTAGTGAGCACCCAACTTACTGAGCACCGAGCACCCCGAGCACTGAGCACCCAGCACCCTAAGTACTGAGCACCGAGCACCCCGAGCACTGAGCACCCAGCACCCTGAGTACTGAGCTCCGAGCACCCCGAGCACAGAGCACCCAGCGCCCCGAGCACTGAGCACCCAGCACCGCGAGCACTGAGCCCCCAGCACCCCGAGCACTGAGCACCCAGCACCCCGAGCACTGAGCACCCAGCACCCTGTGTACTGAGCACCCAGCACCCTGAGTACTGAGCACCCAGCACCCTGAGCACTGAGCACCCAGCACCCTGAGTACTGAGCACCCAGCACCCTGAGTACTGAGTACCCAGCACCCTGAGCACACAGCAACCTGAGTACTGAGCACCCAGCACCCTGAGTACTGAGTACCCAGCACCCTGAGCACACAGCAACCTGAGTACTGAGCACACAGCACCCCGAGTACTGAGCACCCAGCACCCCGAGCACTGAGCACCCAGCACCCTGAGTACTGAGCACTGAGCACCCTGAGTACTGAGCACCGAACACACTGAGTACTGAGCACCCAGCACCCTGAGTACTGAGCACCCAGCACCCCGAGCACTGAGCACCCAGCACCCCGAGCACTGAGCACCCAGCACCCTGAGCACTGAGCACCCAGCACCCTGAGCACTGAGCACCCAGCACCCTGAGCACTGAGCACTGAGCACCCAGCACCCTGAGCACTGAGCACCCAGCACCCCGAGCACTGAGCACCCAGCACCCTGAGCACTGAGCACCCAGCACCCTGAGCACTGAGCACCCAGCACCCTGAGTACTGAGTACCCAGTACCCTGAGCACTGAGCACCCAGCACTCTTAGTACTGATCACCGAGCACCCCGAGCACTGAGCACCCAGCACCCTGAGTACTGAGCACCCAGCACCCTGAGTACTGAGCACCCAGCACCCTGAGTACTGAGCACCCAGCACCCTGAGCACTGAGCACAAAGTACGCTGAGTACTGAGCACTGAGCACCCTGAGTACTGAGCACCGAGGACCCTGAGGACTGAGCACCCTGCACGCTGAGTACTGAGCACTGAGCACCCTGAGTACTGAGCACCCAGCACCCGGAGCACTGAGCAGCCAGCAGCCTGAGCACTGAGCACCCAGCAACCCGAGCACTGAGCACCCAGCACCCTGAGCACTGTGCACCCAGCACCCCGAGTACTGAGCACCCAGCACCCCGAGTACTGAGCACCCAGCACCCTGAGTACTGAGCACCAAGCACCCTGAGTACTGAGCACCCAGTACCCTGAGCACTGAACACACAGCACCCTGAGTACTGAGCACGCTGAGCACTGAGCACCCAGCACCCTGGGCACTGTGCACCCAGCACCCCGAGCACTGAGCACCCAGCACCCTGAGTACTGAGAACAGATCACCCTGAGTACTGAGCACCCAGCACCCTGAGTACTGAGCCCCCAGCACCCTTAGTACTGAGCACCAAGCACCCCGAGCACTGAGCACCAAGCACCCTGAGTTCTGAGAACCGAGCACCCTGAGTACTGAGCACCCAGCACCCTGAGTACTGAGCCCCCAGCACCCTGAGTACTGAGCACCCAGCACCCTGAGTACTGAGCACCCAGCACCCTGAGTACTGAGCACCCAGCACCCTGAGTACTGGGCCCCCAGCACCCTGAGTACTGAGCACCCAGCACACTGAGTACTGAGCACCCAGCACCCTGAGCACTGAGCACAAAGCACGCTGAGTAATGAGCACTGAGCACCCTGAGTACTGAGAACCGAGGACCCCGATCACTGAGCACCCAGCACGCTGAGCACTGAACACACAGCACCCTGAGTACTGAGCACGCTGAGCACTGAGCACCCAGCACCCTGGGCACTGTGCACCCAGCACCCCGAGCACTGAGCACCCAGCACCCTGAGTACTGAGCCCCCAGCACCCTTAGTACTGAGCACCAAGCACCCCAAGCACTGAGCACCCAGCACCCTGAGTACTGAGCACCCAGCACCCCGAGCACTGAGCACCCAGCACCCCGAGAATGAGCACCCAGCACCCTGAGTACTGAGCACCCAGCACCCTGAGTACTGAGCACCCAGCACCCCTAGCACTGAGCACCCTGAGTACTGAGCACCCAGCACCCTTAGTACTGAGCACTAAGCACCCAGAGCACTGAGCACCCAGCACCCCGAGCACGGAGCACCCAGGACCCCGAGCACTGTGTACTGAGCACCCAGCACCCTGAGTACTGAGCACCGAGCTCCCCGAGCACTGAGCACCCTGAGTATTGAGCACCCAGCACCCCGATCACTGAGCACCCAGCACCCTGAGCACTGAGCACCCAGCACCCCGAGCACTGAGCACCCAGCACCCTGAGTACTGAGCACCCAGCACCCCGAGCACTGAGCACCCTGAGTACTGAGCACCCAGCACACTGAGTAATGAGCACCCAGCACCCCGAGCACTGAGCACCCAGCACCCTGAGTACTGAGCACCGAGCACCCTGAGTACTCAGCAGCCAGCACCCTGAGTACTGAGCACCCAGCGTACTGAGCACCGAGCACCCAGCACCCTGAGTACTGAGCTCCCAGCACCCTGAGCACTGAGCACCCAGCAACCTGAGTACTGAGCACCAAGCACCCCGAGCACTGAGCACCCAGCACCCCGAGCACTGAGCACCCAGCACCCCGAGCACTGAGAACCCAGCACCCCGAGCACTGAGCACCCAGCACCCCGAGCACTGAGCACCCAGCACCCCGAGCACTGAGCACCCAGCACCCCGAGCACCGAGCACCCTGAGTACAAAGCACCGAGCACCCTGAGCACTGAGCACCCAGCACCCTGAGCAGTGAGCACCCAGCACCCTGAGTACTGAGCACCCAGCACCCCGAGCACTGAGCACCCAGCACCCTGAGTACTGAGCTCCCAGCACCCTGAGCACTGAGCACCGAGCACCCTGAGCACTGAGCACCCAGCACCCTGAGGACTGAGCACCCAGCACCCCGAGCACTGAGCACACAGCACACTGAGCACTGAGCACCCTGAGTACTGAGCACTGAGCACCCTGAGTACTGAGCACTGAGCACCCTGAGTACTGAGCACCCAGCAACCTGAGTACTGAGCAACCAGCACCCCGAGCACTGAGTAGGCAGCTCCCTGAGCACTGAGTACCCAGGACCCTGAGCACTGAGCACCCAGCACCCTGAGCACTGAGCACCCAGCACCCTGAGCACTGAGCACCCAGCACCCTGAGTACTGAGCACCGAGCACCCAGAGTACTGAGCAACCTGAGTACTGAGCACCCAGCACCCCGAGAATGAGCACCCAGCACCATGAGTACTGAGCACCGAGCACCCTGAGCACTGAGCACCCAGCACCCTGAGCACTGAGCACCCAGCACCCTGAGTACTGAGCACCCAGCACCCTGAGTACTGAGTACCCAGCACCCTGAGCACACAGCAACCTGAGTACTGAGCACCCAGCACCCTGAGCACTGAGCACCCAGCACCCTGAGTACTGAGCACACAGCACCCCGAGTACTGAGCACCCAGCACCCCGAGCACTGAGCACCCAGCACCCTGAGTACTGAGCACTGAGCACCCTGAGTACTGAGCACCGAACACACTGAGTACTGAGCACCCAGCACCCTGAGTACTGAGCACCCAGCACCCCGAGCACTGAGCACCCAGCACCCCGAGCACTGAGCACCCAGCACCAATAGCACTGAGCACCCAGCACCCTGAGCACTGAGCACCCAGCACCCTGAGCACTGAGCACTGAGCACCCAGCACCCTGAGCACTGAGCACCCAGCACCCCGAGCACTGAGCACCCAGCACCCTGAGCACTGAGCACCCAGCACCCTGAGCACTGAGCACCCAGCACCCTGAGTACTGAGTACCCAGTACCCTGAGCACTGAGCACCCAGCACTCTTAGTACTGATCACCGAGCACCCCGAGCACTGAGCACCCAGCACCCTGAGTACTGAGCACCCAGCACCCTGAGTACTGAGCACCCAGCACCCTGAGTACTGAGCACCCAGCACCCTGAGCACTGAGCACAAAGTACGCTGAGTACTGAGCACTGAGCACCCTGAGTACTGAGCACCGAGGACCCTGAGGACTGAGCACCCTGCACGCTGTGTACTGAGCACTGAGCACCCTGAGTACTGAGCACCCAGCACCCGGAGCACTGAGCAGCCAGCAGCCTGAGCACTGAGCACCCAGCACACCGAGCACTGAGCACCCAGCACCCTGAGCACTGTGCACCCAGCACCCCGAGCACTGAGCACCCAGCACCCCGAGTACTGAGCACCCAGCACCCTGAGTACTGAGCACCAAGCACCCTGAGTACTGAGCACCCAGTACCCTGAGCACTGAACACACAGCACCCTGAGTACTGAGCACGCTGAGCACTGAGCACCCAGCACCCTGGGCACTGTGCACCCAGCACCCCGAGCACTGAGCACCCAGCACCCTGAGTACTGAGAACAGATCACCCTGAGTCCTGAGCACCCAGCACCCTGAGTACTGAGCCCCCAGCACCCTTAGTACTGAGCACCAAGCACCCCGAGCACTGAGCACCAAGCACCCTGAGTTCTGAGAACCGAGCACCCTGAGTACTGAGCACCCAGCACCCTGAGTACTGAGCCCCCAGCACCCTGAGTACTGAGCACCCAGCACCCTGAGTACTGAGCACCCAGCACCCTGAGTACTGAGCACCCAGCACCCTGAGTACTGGGCCCCCAGCACCCTGAGTACTGAGCACCCAGCACACTGAGTACTGAGCACCCAGCACCCTGAGCACTGAGCACAAAGCACGCTGAGTAATGAGCACTGAGCACCCTGAGTACTGAGAACCGAGGACCCCGATCACTGAGCACCCAGCACGCTGAGCACTGAACACACAGCACCCTGAGTACTGAGCACGCTGAGCACTGAGCACCCAGCACCCTGGGCACTGTGCACCCAGCACCCCGAGCACTGAGCACCCAGCACCCTGAGTACTGAGCCCCCAGCACCCTTAGTACTGAGCACCAAGCACCCCAAGCACTGAGCACCCAGCACCCTGAGTACTGAGCACCCAGCACCCCGAGCACTGAGCACCCAGCACCCCGAGAATGAGCACCCAGCACCCTGAGTACTGAGCACCCAGCACCCTGAGTACTGAGCACCCAGCACCCCTAGCACTGAGCACCCTGAGTACTGAGCACCCAGCACCCTTAGTACTGAGCACTAAGCACCCAGAGCACTGAGCACCCAGCACCCCGAGCACGGAGCACCCAGGACCCCGAGCACTGTGTACTGAGCACCCAGCACCCTGAGTACTGAGCACCGAGCTCCCCGAGCACTGAGCACCCTGAGTATTGAGCACCCAGCACCCCGATCACTGAGCACCCAGCACCCTGAGCACTGAGCACCCAGCACCCCGAGCACTGAGCACCCAGCACCCTGAGTACTGAGCACCCAGCACCCCGAGCACTGAGCACCCTGAGTACTGAGCACCCAGCACACTGAGTAATGAGCACCCAGCACCCCGAGCACTGAGCACCCAGCACCCTGAGTACTGAGCACCGAGCACCCTGAGTACTCAGCAGCCAGCACCCTGAGTACTGAGCACCCAGCGTACTGAGCACCGAGCACCCAGCACCCTGAGTACTGAGCACCCAGCACCCTGAGCACTGAGCACCCAGCAACCTGAGTACTGAGCACCGAGCACCCCGAGCACTGAGCACCCAGCACCCCGAGCACTGAGCACCCAGCACCCCGAGCACTGAGAACCCAGCACCCCGAGCACTGAGCACCCAGCACCCCGAGCACTGAGCACCCAGCACCGCGAGCACTGAGCACCCAGCACCCCGAGCACCGAGCACCCTGAGTACAAAGCACCGAGCACCCTGAGCACTGAGCACCCAGCACCCTGAGCAGTGAGCACCCAGCACCCTGAGTACTGAGCACCCAGCACCCCGAGCACTGAGCACCCAGCACCCTGAGTACTGAGCACCCAGCACCCTGAGCACTGAGCACCGAGCACCCTGAGCACTGAGCACCCAGCACCCTGAGGACTGAGCACCCAGCACCCCGAGCACTGAGCACACAGCACACTGAGCACTGAGCACCCTGAGTACTGAGCACTGAGCACCCTGAGTACTGAGCACTGAGCACCCTGAGCACTGAGCACCCAGCAACCTGAGTACTGAGCAACCAGCACCCCGAGCACTGAGTACCCAGCTCCCTGAGCACTGAGTACCCAGCACCCTGAGCACTGAGCACCCAGCACCCTGAGCACTGAGCACCCAGCACCCTGAGCACTGAGCACCCAGCACCCTGAGTACTGAGCACCGAGCACCCAGAGTACTGAGCACCCTGAGCACTGAGCACCCAGCACCCCGAGAATGAGCACCCAGGACCATGAGTACTGAGCACCGAGCACCCTGAGCACTGAGCACCCAGCACCCTGAGTACTGAGCACCAAGCATCCTGAGTACTGAGCACCCAGCACCCTGAGTACTGAGCACCCAGCACCCTGAGTTCTGAGCACCCAGCACCCTGAGCACTGAGCACACTGAGTACTGAGCACCCAGCACCCTGAGCACTGAGGACCCAGCACCCTGAGTACTGAGCACCCAGCACCCTGAGCACTGAGGACCCAGCACCCCGAGCACTGAGCACCCAGCACCCCGAGTACTGAGCACCCAGCACCCTGAGCACTGAGCACCCAGCACCCTGAGCACTGAGCAACCTGCACCCCGAGCACTGTGCACCCAGCACCCTGAGTACTGAGCACCCAGCACCCTGAGCACTGAGCACCTAGCATCCTGAGCACTGAGCACCCAGCACCCTGAGCACTGAGCACCCAGCACCCTGAGTAGTGAGCACCCAACGTACTGAGCACCGAGCACCCCGAGCACTAAGCACCCAGCACCCTGAGTACTGAGCACCGAGCACCCCGAGCACTGAGCACCCAGCACCCTGAGTACTGAGCTCCGAGTACCCCGAGCACAGAGCACCCAGCGCCCCGAGCACTGAGCACCCAGCACCCCGAGCACTGAGCCCCCAGCACCCCGAGCACTGAGCACCCAGCACCCCGAGCACTGAGCACCCAGCTCCCTGAGTACTGAGCCCCCAGCACCCTTAGTACTGAGCACCAAGCACCCCGAGCACTGAGCACCCAGCACCCTGAGTACTGAGAACCGAGCACCCTGAGTACTGAGCACCCAGCACCCTGAGTACTGAGCCCCCAGCACCCTGAGTACTGAACACCCAGCACACTGAGTACTGAGCATCCAGCACCCTGAGTACTGAGCACCCAGCACCAAGACTACTGAGCCCCCAGCACCCTGAGTACTGAGCACCCAGCACACTGAGTACTGAGCACCCAGCACCCTGAGCACTGAGCACAAAGCTCGCTGAGTAATGAGCACTGAGGCACTTAGCACCTTTAGTACTGAGCACCGAGCACCCTGAGTACTGAGCACCCAGCACCCTGAGCACTGAGCACGGAGCACCCCGAGGACTGAGCACCCAGCACCGTGAGCACTGAGCACCCAGCACCTTAAGTACTGAGCACCGAGCACCCCGAGCACTGAGCACCCAGCACCCTAAGTACTGAGCATCCAGCACCCTGAGCACTGAGCACCCAGCACCCCGAGCACTGAGTACCCAGCACCCTGAGTACTGAGCACCCAGCACCCTGAGTACTGAGCACCCAGCACTCCGAGCACTGAGCACACAGCACCCTGAGTCCTGAGCACCCAGCACCCTGAGTACTTAGCACCCAGCACACTGAGCACTGAGCACCCAGCACCCTGAGTACTGAGCACCGAGCACCCTGAGTACTGAGCACCCAGCACCCTGAGTACTGAGCACCCAGCACCCTGAGTACTGAGCACCGAGCATCCGGAGTACTGAGCACACTGCACCCCGAGCACTGAGCACCCAGCACCCTGAGCACTGAGCACCCTGAGGACTGAGCACCCAGCACCCTGAGTACTGAGCACCCAGCATCCTGAGTACTGAGCACCGATCACCCTGAGCACTGAGCACCCAGCAACCCGAGCACTGAGCACCCAGCACCCTGAGTACTGAGCACCCTATGTACTGAGCACCCAGCACCCCGAGCACTGAGCACCCAGCAACCCGAGCACTGAGCACCCAGCACCCTGAGTACTGAGCACCCTGAGTACTGAGCACCCAGCAGCCTGAGTACTGAGCACCCTGAGTACTGAGCACCCAGCACCCTGAGCACTGAGCACCCAGCACCCTGAGTACTGAGCACCCAACGTACTGAGCACCGAACACCCCTAGCACTGAGCACCCAGCACCCTGAGTACTGAGCACCCAGCACCCTGAGCACTGAGAACCCACCACCCTGAGCACTGAGCACCCAGCACCCCAAGCACTGAGCACCCAGCAACCTGAGCACTGAGCACCCAGCACCCTGAGCACTGAGCACCCACCACCCTGAGCACTGAGCACCCAGCACCCTGAATACTGAGCACCCAACGTACTGAGCACCGAGCACCCCTAGCACTGAGCACCCAGCACCCCGAGCACTGAGCACCCAGCACCCCGAGCACTGAGCACTGAGCACCCTGAGTACTGGGCACTGAGCACCCTTAGTACTGAGCACCGAGCACCCTGAGTACTGAACACCCAACACCCTGAGCACTGAGCACGGAGCACCCCGAGGACTGAGCACCCAGAACCGTGAGCACTGAGCAGCCAGCACCTTGAGTACTGAGCACCGAGCACCCCGAGCACTGAGGACCCAGCACCCTGAGTCCTGAGCACCCAGCACCCTGAGCACTGAGCACCCAGCACCCCGAGCACTGAGCACCCAGCACCCTGAGTACTGAGCACACAGCACCCTGAGTACTGAGCACCCAGTACCCCGAGCACTGAGCAACCAACACCCTGAGCACTGAGCACCCAGCACCCTGAGTACTGAGCACCCAGCACCCCGAGCACTGAGCACCCAGCACCCTGAGTACTGAGCACACAGCACCCTGAGTACTGAGCACCGAGCACCCCGAGCACTGAGCACCCAGCATCCTGAGCACTGAGCACTCTGAGGACTGAGCAACCAGCACCGTGAGTACTGAGCACCCAGCACCCTGAGTACTGAGCACCCTGAGTACTGAGCACCCAGCACCCTGAGTACTGAGCACCCTGAGTACTGAGCACCCAGCACCCCGAGCACTGAGCACCCAGCACCCCGAGTACTGAGCACCCTGAGTACTGAGCACCCAGCACCCTGAGTACTGAGCACCCTGAGTACTGAGCACCCAGCACCCTGAGCACTGAGCACCCAGCACCCTGAGTACTGAGCACCCAGCACCCTGAGCACTGAGCACCCAGCACCCTGAGTACTGAGCACCCAGCACCCTGAGTACTTAGCACCGAGCACCCTGAGTACTGAGGACCCAGCACCCTGAGTACTGAGCACCCAGCACCCTGAGTACTGAGCACCGAGCACCCCGAGTACTGAGTACCCAGCACTCTGAGCACTGAGAACACAGCACCCTGAGCACTGAGCACCCAGCACCCCAAGCACTGAGCACCCAGCACCCTGAGTACTGAGCACCCTGAGTACTGAGCACCCAGCACCCCGAGCACTGAGCACCCAGCACCCTGAGTACTGAGAACCCAGCACCCTGAGTACTGAGCACCCAGCACCCTGAGCACTGAGCACCCAGCACCCTGAGTCATGAGCACCCAGCACCCTGAGTACTTAGCACCCAGCACACTGAGCACTGAGCACCCAGCACCCTGAGTACTGAGCACCGAGCACCCTGAGTACTGAGCACGCAGTACCCTGAGTACTGAGCACCCAGCACCCTGAGTACTGAGCACCGAGCACCCTGAGTACTGAGCACCCAGCACCCGGAGCACTGAGCACCCAGCACCCTGAGTACTGAGCACCCAGCACCCTGAGCACTGAGCACCCAGCACCCTGAGTCATGAGCACCCAGCACCCTGAGTACTTAGCACCCAGCACACTGAGCACTGAGCACCCAGCACCCTGAGTACTGAGCACCGAGCACCCTGAGTACTGAGCACCCAGCACCCTGAGTACTGAGCACCCAGCACCCTGAGTACTGAGCACCGAGCATCCGGAGTTCGGAGCACCCTGCACCCCGAGCACTGAGCACCCAGCACCCTGAGCACTGAGCACCCTGAGGACTGAGCACCCAGCACCCTGAGTACTGAGCACCCAGCATCCTGAGTACTGAGCACCGATCACCCTGAGCACTGAGCACACAGCAACCCGAGCACTGAGCACCCAGCACCCTGAGTACTGAGCACCCTGAGTACTGAGCACACAGCACCCCGAGCACTGAGCACGCAGCAACCCGAGCACTGAGCACCCAGCACCCTGAGTACTGAGCACCCTGAGTACTGAGCACCCAGCACCTGAGTACTGAGCACCCTGAGTACTGAGCACCCTGAGTACTGAGCACCCAGCACCCTGAGTACTGAGCACCCTGAGTACTGAGCACCCAGCATCCTGAGTACTGAGCACCGATCACCCTGAGCACTGAGCACCCAGCAACCCGAGCACTGAGCACCCAGCACCCTGAGTACTGATCACCCTGAGTACTGAGCACCCAGCACCCTGAGCACTGAGCACCCAGCACCCTGAGTACTGAGCACCGAGCACCCTGAGTACTGAGCACCCAGCACCCTGAGCACTGAGCACCCAGCACCCTGAGTACTGAGCACCGAGCACCCTGAGTACTGAGCACCCAGCACCCTGGGTACTGAGCACCAAGCACCCTGAGTACTGAGCACCGAGCACCCCGAGTAGTGAGCACCCAGCACCCTGAGTACTGAGCACCCTGAGTACTGAGCACCCAGCACCCTGAGTAATGAGCACCCAGCACCCCGAGTACTGAGCACCCAGCACAGTGAGTACTGAGCACCCAGCACCCTGAGTACTGAGCACCCAGCACCCTGTGCACTGAGCACAAAGCACGCTGAGTACTGAGCACTGAGCACCGTGAGTACTGAGCACCGTGGACCCTGAGCACTGAGCACCCAGCACGCTGAGTACTGAGCACCCAGCACCCTGAGTTCTGAGCACTGAGCACTGAGCACCCAGCACCCTGAGTACTGAGCAGCCAGCACCCTGAGTACTGAGCACTGAGCACTGAGCACACTGAGCACTGAGCACCCAACACCCCGAGCACTGAGCACTGAGCACCCTGAGTACTGAACACTGAGCACTCTGAGTACTGAGCACCCAGCACCCTGAGTACTGAGCACCCAGCTCCCCGAGCACTGAGCACCGGGCACCCCGAGCACTGAGCACCCAGCACCCTGAGTACTGAGCACCCAGCACCCTGAGTACTGAGTACTGAGCACTGAGCACCCTGAGCACTGAGCACCCAGCATCCTGAGCACTGAGTACTGAGCACCCAGCACCCTGAGCACTGAGAACCCAGCACCCTGAGTACTGAGCACCCAGCACAAGGAGCACTGAGCACCCAGCACCCCGAGCACTGAGCACTTAGCACCCTTAGTACTGAGCACCGAGCACCCTGAGTACTGAGCACCCAGCACCCTGAGCACTGAGCACGGAGCACCCCGAGGACTGAGCACCCAGCACCGTGAGCACTGAGCACCCAGCACCTTGAGTACTGAGCACCGAGCACCCCGAGCACTGAGCACCCAGCACCCGAAATACTGAGCATCCAGCACCCTGAGCACTGAGCACCCAGCACCCCGAGCACTGAGCACCCAGCACCCTGAGTACTGAGCACCCAGCACCCTGAGTACTGAGCACCCAGCACTCCGAGCACTGAGCACCCAGCACCCTGAGCACTGAGCACCCAGCACCCTGAGTACTGAGCACCCAGCACCCCAAGCACTGAGCACCCAGCACCCTGAGTACTGAGCACCCAGCACCCTGAGTACTGAGCACCCAGCACTCCGAGCACTGAGCACCCAGCACCCTGAGCACTGAGCACCCAGCACCCTGAGTACTGAGCACCCAGCCCCCTCAGCACTGAGCACCCAGCACCCCGAGCACTGAGCACCCAGCACCCTGAGTACTGAGCACCCTGAGGACTGAGCACCGATCACCCTGAGCACTGAGCACCCAGCACCCTGAGTACTTAGCACCCAGCACACTGAGCACTGAGCACCCAGCACCCTGAGTACTGAGCACCCAGCACCCTGAGCACTGAGCACCCAGCACCCTGAGTCATGAGCACCCAGCACCCTGAGTACTTAGCACCCAGCACACTGAGCACTGAGCACCCAGCACCCTGAGTACTGAGCACCGAGCACCCTGAGTACTGAGCACGCAGTACCCTGAGTACTGAGCACCCAGCACCCTGAGTACTGAGCACCGAGCACCCTGAGTACTGAGCACCCAGCACCCGGAGCACTGAGCACCCAGCACCCTGAGTACTGAGCACCCAGCACCCTGAGCACTGAGCACCCAGCACCCTGAGTCATGAGCACCCAGCACCCTGAGTACTTAGCACCCAGCACACTGAGCACTGAGCACCCAGCACCCTGAGTACTGAGCACCGAGCACCCTGAGTACTGAGCACCCAGCACCCTGAGTACTGAGCACCCAGCACCCTGAGTACTGAGCACCGAGCATCCGGAGTTCGGAGCACCCTGCACCCCGAGCACTGAGCACCCAGCACCCTGAGCACTGAGCACCCTGAGGACTGAGCACCCAGCACCCTGAGTACTGAGCACCCAGCATCCTGAGTACTGAGCACCGATCAACCTGAGCACTGAGCACACAGCAACCCGAGCACTGAGCACCCAGCACCCTGAGTACTGAGCACCCTGAGTACTGAGCACACAGCACCCCGAGCACTGAGCACGCAGCAACCCGAGCACTGAGCACCCAGCACCCTGAGTACTGAGCACCCTGAGTACTGAGCACCCAGCACCTGAGTACTGAGCACCCTGAGTACTGAGCACCCTGAGTACTGAGCACCCAGCACCCTGAGTACTGAGCACCCTGAGTACTGAGCACCCAGCATCCTGAGTACTGAGCACCGATCACCCTGAGCACTGAGCACCCAGCAACCCGAGCACTGAGCACCCAGCACCCTGAGTACTGATCACCCTGAGTACTGAGCACCCAGCACCCTGAGCACTGAGCACCCAGCACCCTGAGTACTGAGCACCCAGCACCCTGAGCACTGAGCACCCAGCACCCTGAGTCATGAGCACCCAGCACCCTGAGTACTTAGCACCCAGCACACTGAGCACTGAGCACCCAGCACCCTGAGTACTGAGCACCCAGCACCCTGAGCACTGAGCACGGAGCACCGCGAGGACTGAGCACCCAGCACCGTGAGCACTGAGCACCCAGCACCTTGAGTACTGAGCACCGAGCACCCCGAGCACTGAGCACCCAGCACCCTAAATACTGAGCATCCAGCACCCTGAGCACTGAGCACCCAGCACCTCGCGCACTGAGCACCCAGCACCCTGAGTACTGAGCACACAGCACCCTGAGTACTGAGCACCCAGCACTCCGAGCACTGAGCACCCAGCACCCTGAGCACTGAGCACCCAGCACCCTGAGTACTGAGCACCCAGCACCCCAAGCACTGAGCACCCAGCACCCTGAGTACTGAGCACCCAGCACCCTGAGTACTGAGCACCCAGCACTCCGAGCACTGAGCACCCAGCACCCTGAGCACTGAGCACCCAGCACCCTGAGTACTGAGCACCCAGCCCCCTCAGCACTGAGCACCCAGCACCCCGAGCACTGAGCACCCAGCACCCTGAGTACTGAGCACCCTGAGGACTGAGCACCGATCACCCTGAGCACTGAGCACCCAGCACCCTGAGTACTTAGCACCAAGCACACTGAGCACTGAGCACCCAGCACCCTGAGTACTGAGCACCCAGCACCCTGAGCACTGAGCACCCAGCACCCTGAGTCATGAGCACCCAGCACCCTGAGTACTTAGCACCCAGCACACTGAGCACTGAGCACCCAGCACCCTGAGTACTGAGCACCGAGCACCCTGAGTACTGAGCACGCAGTACCCTGAGTACTGAGCACCCAGCACCCTGAGTACTGAGCACCGAGCACCCTGAGTACTGAGCACCCAGCACCCGGAGCACTGAGCACCCAGCACCCTGAGTACTGAGCACCCAGCACCCTGAGCACTGAGCACCCAGCACCCTGAGTCATGAGCACCCAGCACCCTGAGTACTTAGCACCCAGCACACTGAGCACTGAGCACCCAGCACCCTGAGTACTGAGCACCGAGCACCCTGAGTACTGAGCACCCAGCACCCTGAGTACTGAGCACCCAGCACCCTGAGTACTGAGCACCGAGCATCCGGAGTTCGGAGCACCCTGCACCCCGAGCACTGAGCACCCAGCACCCTGAGCACTGAGCACCCTGAGGACTGAGCACCCAGCACCCTGAGTACTGAGCACCCAGCATCCTGAGTACTGAGCACCGATCACCCTGAGCACTGAGCACACAGCAACCCGAGCACTGAGCACCCAGCACCCTGAGTACTGAGCACCCTGAGTACTGAGCACACAGCACCCCGAGCACTGAGCACGCAGCAACCCGAGCACTGAGCTCCCAGCACCCTGAGTACTGAGCACCCTGAGTACTGAGCACCCAGCACCTGAGTACTGAGCACCCTGAGTACTGAGCACCCTGAGTACTGAGCACCCAGCACCCTGAGTACTGAGCACCCTGAGTACTGAGCACCCAGCATCCTGAGTACTGAGCACCGATCACCCTGAGCACTGAGCACCCAGCAACCCGAGCACTGAGCACCCAGCACCCTGAGTACTGATCACCCTGTGTACTGAGCACCCAGCACCCTGAGCACTGAGCACCCAGCACCCTGAGTACTGAGCACCGAGCACCCTGAGTACTGAGCACCCAGCACCCTGAGCACTGAGCACCCAGCACCCTGAGTACTGAGCACCGAGCACCCTGAGTACTGAGCACCCAGCACCCTGGGTACTGAGCACCAAGCACCCTGAGTACTGAGCACCGAGCACCCCGAGTAGTGAGCACCCAGCACCCTGAGTACTGAGCACCCTGAGTACTGAGCACCCAGCACCCTGAGTAATGAGCACCCAGCACCCCGAGTACTGAGCACCCAGCACAGTGAGTACTGAGCACCCAGCACCCTGAGTACTGAGCACCCAGCACCCTGAGCACTGAGCACAAAGCACGCTGAGTACTGAGCACTGAGCACCGTGAGTACTGAGCACCGTGGACCCTGAGCACTGAGCACCCAGCACGCTGAGTACTGAGCACCCAGCACCCTGAGTTCTGAGCACTGAGCACTGAGCACCCAGCACCCTGAGTACTGAGCAGCCAGCACCCTGAGTACTGAGCACTGAGCACTGAGCACACTGAGCACTGAGCACCCAACACCCCGAGCACTGAGCACTGAGCACCCTGAGTACTGAACACTGAGCACTCTGAGTACTGAGCACCCAGCACCCTGAGTACTGAGCACCCAGCTCCCCGAGCACTGAGCACCGGGCACCCCGAGCACTGAGCACCCAGCACCCTGAGTACTGAGCACCCAGCACCCTGAGTACTGAGTACTGAGCACTGAGCACCCTGAGCACTGAGCACCCAGCATCCTGAGCACTGAGTACTGAGCACCCAGCACCCTGAGCACTGAGAACCCAGCACCCTGAGTACTGAGCACCCAGCACAAGGAGCACTGAGCACCCAGCACCCCGAGCACTGAGCACTTAGCACCCTTAGTACTGAGCACCGAGCACCCTGAGTACTGAGCACCCAGCACCCTGAGCACTGAGCACGGAGCACCCCGAGGACTGAGCACCCAGCACCGTGAGCACTGAGCACCCAGCACCTTGAGTACTGAGCACCGAGCACCCCGAGCACTGAGCACCCAGCACCCTAAATACTGAGCATCCAGCACCCTGAGCACTGAGCACCCAGCACCCCGAGCACTGAGCACCCAGCACCCTGAGTACTGAGCACCCAGCACCCTGAGTACTGAGCACCCAGCACTCCGAGCACTGAGCACGGAGCACCCTGAGCACTGAGCACCCAGCACCCTGAGTACTGAGCACCCTGAGTACTGAGCACCCAGCACCCTGAGTACTGAGCACCCTGAGTACTGAGCACCCAGCATCCTGAGTACTGAGCACCGATCACCCTGAGCACTGAGCACCCAGCAACCCGAGCACTGAGCACCCAGCACCCTGAGTACTGATCACCCTGAGTACTGAGCACCCAGCACCC
This sequence comes from Microtus oregoni, assembly GCF_018167655.1. NCBI lineage: Eukaryota > Metazoa > Chordata > Mammalia > Rodentia > Cricetidae > Microtus > Microtus oregoni. The sequence goes on from NW_024544983.1 coordinate 51,586, forward strand.
TGAGCACTGAGCACCCAGCACCCTGAGTACTGAGCACCGAGCACCCTGAGTACTGAGCACCCAGCACCCTGAGCACTGAGCACCCAGCACCCTGAGTACTGAGCACCGAGCACCCTGAGTACTGAGCACCCAGCACCCTGGGTACTGAGCACCAAGCACCCTGAGTACTGAGCACCGAGCACCCCGAGTAGTGAGCACCCAGCACCCTGAGTACTGAGCACCCTGAGTACTGAGCACCCAGCACCCTGAGTAATGAGCACCCAGCACCCCGAGTACTGAGCACCCAGCACAGTGAGTACTGAGCACCCAGCACCCTGAGTACTGAGCACCCAGCACCCTGAGCACTGAGCACAAAGCACGCTGAGTACTGAGCACTGAGCACCGTGAGTACTGAGCACCGTGGACCCTGAGCACTGAGCACCCAGCACGCTGAGTACTGAGCACCCAGCACCCTGAGTTCTGAGCACTGAGCACTGAGCACCCAGCACCCTGAGTACTGAGCAGCCAGCACCCTGAGTACTGAGCACTGAGCACTGAGCACACTGAGCACTGAGCACACAACACCCCGAGCACTGAGCACTGAGCACCCTGAGTACTGAACACTGAGCACTCTGAGTACTGAGCACCCAGCACCCTGAGTACTGAGCACCCAGCATCCTGAATACTGAGCACCGATCACCCTGAGCACTGAGCACCCAGCAACCCGAGCACTGAGCACCCAGCACCCTGAGTACTGAGCACCCTATGTACTGAGCACCCAGCACCCCGAGCACTGAGCACCCAGCAACCCGAGCACTGAGCACCCAGCACCCTGAGTACTGAGCACCCTGAGTACTGAGCACCCAGCAGCCTGAGTACTGAGCACCCTGAGTACTGAGCACCCAGCACCCTGAGCACTGAGCACCCAGCACCCTGAGTACTGAGCACCCAACGTACTGAGCACCGAACACCCCTAGCACTGAGCACCCAGCACCCTGAGTACTGAGCACCCAGCACCCTGAGTAATGAGCACCCAGCACCCCGAGCACTGAGCACCCAGCACCCTGAGTACTGAGCACCCTGCACCAAGAGTACTGAGCACCGAGCACCCCGAGCACTGAGCACCCAGCACCCTGAGTAATGAGCACCCAGCACCCTGAGTAATGAGCACCCAGCACCCCGAGTACTGAGCACCCAGCACCCTGAGTAATGAGCACCCAGCACCCCGAGTACTGAGCACCCAGCACAGTGAGTACTGAGCACCCAGCACCCTGAGTACTGAGCACCCAGCACCCTGAGCACTGAGCACAAAGCACGCTGAGTACTGAGCACTGAGCACCGTGAGTACTGAGCACCGAGGACCCTGAGCACTGAGCACCCAGCACGCTGAGTACTGAGCACCCAGCACCCTGAGTACTGAGCAGCCAGCACCCTGAGTACTGAGCACTGAGCACTGAGCACCCTGAGCACTGAGCACCCAGCACCCCGAGCACTGAGCACTGAGCACCCTGAGTACTGAGCACTGAGCACTCTGAGTACTGAGCACCCAGCACCCTGAGTACTGAGCACCCAGCACCCCGAGCACTGAGCACCGGGCACCCCGAGCACTGAGCACCCAGCACCCTGAGTACTGAGCACCCAGCACCCTGAGTACTGAGTACTGAGCACTGAGCACCCTGAGCACTGAGCACCCAGCATCCTGAGCACTGAGTACTGAGCACCCAGCACCCTGAGCACTGAGAACCCAGCACCCTGAGTACTGAGCACCCAGCACCAGGAGCACTGAGCACCCAGCACCCCGAGCACTGAGCACTTAGCACCCTTAGTACTGAGCACCGAGCACCCTGAGTACTGAGCACCCAGCACCCTGAGCACTGAGCACGGAGCACCCCGAGGACTGAGCACCCAGCACCGTGAGCACTGAGCACCCAGCACCTTAAGTACTGAGCACCGAGCACCCCGAGCACTGAGCACCCAGCACCCTAAGTACTGAGCATCCAGCACCCTGAGCACTGAGCACCCAGCACCCCGAGCACTGAGCACCCAGCACCCTGAGTACTGAGCACCCAGCACCCTGAGTACTGAGCACCCAGCACTCCGAGCACTGAGCACACAGCACCCTGAGTCCTGAGCACCCAGCACCCTGAGTACTTAGCACCCAGCACACTGAGCACTGAGCACCCAGCACCCTGAGTACTGAGCACCGAGCACCCTGAGTACTGAGCACCCAGCACCCTGAGTACTGAGCACCCAGCACCCTGAGTACTGAGCACCGAGCATCCGGAGTACTGAGCACACTGCACCCCGAGCACTGAGCACCCAGCACCCTGAGCACTGAGCACCCTGAGGACTGAGCACCCAGCACCCTGAGTACTGAGCACCCAGCATCCTGAGTACTGAGCACCGATCACCCTGAGCACTGAGCACCCAGCAACCCGAGCACTGAGCACCCAGCACCCTGAGTACTGAGCACCCTATGTACTGAGCACCCAGCACCCCGAGCACTGAGCACCCAGCAACCCGAGCACTGAGCACCCAGCACCCTGAGTACTGAGCACCCTGAGTACTGAGCACCCAGCAGCCTGAGTACTGAGCACCCTGAGTACTGAGCACCCAGCACCCTGAGCACTGAGCACCCAGCACCCTGAGTACTGAGCACCCAACGTACTGAGCACCGAACACCCCTAGCACTGAGCACCCAGCACCCTGAGTACTGAGCACCCAGCACCCTGAGCACTGAGAACCCACCACCCTGAGCACTGAGCACCCAGCACCCCAAGCACTGAGCACCCAGCAACCTGAGCACTGAGCACCCAGCACCCTGAGCACTGAGCACCCACCACCCTGAGCACTGAGCACCCAGCACCCTGAATACTGAGCACCCAACGTACTGAGCACCGAGCACCCCTAGCACTGAGCACCCAGCACCCCGAGCACTGAGCACCCAGCACCCCGAGCACTGAGCACTGAGCACCCTGAGTACTGGGCACTGAGCACCCTTAGTACTGAGCACCGAGCACCCTGAGTACTGAACACCCAACACCCTGAGCACTGAGCACGGAGCACCCCGAGGACTGAGCACCCAGAACCGTGAGCACTGAGCAGCCAGCACCTTGAGTACTGAGCACCGAGCACCCCGAGCACTGAGCACCCAGCACCCTGAGTCCTGAGCACCCAGCACCCTGAGCACTGAGCACCCAGCACCCCGAGCACTGAGCACCCAGCACCCTGAGTACTGAGCACACAGCACCCTGAGTACTGAGCACCCAGTACCCCGAGCACTGAGCAACCAACACCCTGAGCACTGAGCACCCAGCACCCTGAGTACTGAGCACCCAGCACCCCGAGCACTGAGCACCCAGCACCCTGAGTACTGAGCACACAGCACCCTGAGTACTGAGCACCGAGCACCCCGAGCACTGAGCACCCAGCATCCTGAGCACTGAGCACTCTGAGGACTGAGCAACCAGCACCGTGAGTACTGAGCACCCAGCACCCTGAGTACTGAGCACCCTGAGTACTGAGCACCCAGCACCCTGAGTACTGAGCACCCTGAGTACTGAGCACCCAGCACCCCGAGCACTGAGCACCCAGCACCCCGAGTACTGAGCACCCTGAGTACTGAGCACCCAGCACCCTGAGTACTGAGCACCCTGAGTACTGAGCACCCAGCACCCTGAGCACTGAGCACCCAGCACCCTGAGTACTGAGCACCCAGCACCCTGAGCACTGAGCACCCAGCACCCTGAGTACTGAGCACCCAGCACCCTGAGTACTTAGCACCGAGCACCCTGAGTACTGAGGACCCAGCACCCTGAGTACTGAGCACCCAGCACCCTGAGTACTGAGCACCGAGCACCCCCGAGTACTGAGTACCCAGCACTCTGAGCACTGAGAACACAGCACCCTGAGCACTGAGCACCCAGCACCCCAAGCACTGAGCACCCAGCACCCTGAGTACTGAGCACCCTGAGTACTGAGCACCCAGCACCCCGAGCACTGAGCACCCAGCACCCTGAGTACTGAGCACCCAGCACCCTGAGTACTGAGCACCCAGCACCCTGAGCACTGAGCACCCAGCACCCTGAGTCATGAGCACCCAGCACCCTGAGTACTTAGCACCCAGCACACTGAGCACTGAGCACCCAGCACCCTGAGTACTGAGCACCGAGCACCCTGAGTACTGAGCACGCAGTACCCTGAGTACTGAGCACCCAGCACCCTGAGTACTGAGCACCGAGCACCCTGAGTACTGAGCACCCAGCACCCGGAGCACTGAGCACCCAGCACCCTGAGTACTGAGCACCCAGCACCCTGAGCACTGAGCACCCAGCACCCTGAGTCATGAGCACCCAGCACCCTGAGTACTTAGCACCCAGCACACTGAGCACTGAGCACCCAGCACCCTGAGTACTGAGCACCGAGCACCCTGAGTACTGAGCACCCAGCACCCTGAGTACTGAGCACCCAGCACCCTGAGTACTGAGCACCGAGCATCCGGAGTTCGGAGCACCCTGCACCCCGAGCACTGAGCACCCAGCACCCTGAGCACTGAGCACCCTGAGGACTGAGCACCCAGCACCCTGAGTACTGAGCACCCAGCATCCTGAGTACTGAGCACCGATCACCCTGAGCACTGAGCACACAGCAACCCGAGCACTGAGCACCCAGCACCCTGAGTACTGAGCACCCTGAGTACTGAGCACACAGCACCCCGAGCACTGAGCACGCAGCAACCCGAGCACTGAGCACCCAGCACCCTGAGTACTGAGCACCCTGAGTACTGAGCACCCAGCACCTGAGTACTGAGCACCCTGAGTACTGAGCACCCTGAGTACTGAGCACCCAGCACCCTGAGTACTGAGCACCCTGAGTACTGAGCACCCAGCATCCTGAGTACTGAGCACCGATCACCCTGAGCACTGAGCACCCAGCAACCCGAGCACTGAGCACCCAGCACCCTGAGTACTGATCACCCTGAGTACTGAGCACCCAGCACCCTGAGCACTGAGCACCCAGCACCCTGAGTACTGAGCACCGAGCACCCTGAGTACTGAGCACCCAGCACCCTGAGCACTGAGCACCCAGCACCCTGAGTACTGAGCACCGAGCACCCTGAGTACTGAGCACCCAGCACCCTGGGTACTGAGCACCAAGCACCCTGAGTACTGAGCACCGAGCACCCCGAGTAGTGAGCACCCAGCACCCTGAGTACTGAGCACCCTGAGTACTGAGCACCCAGCACCCTGAGTAATGAGCACCCAGCACCCCGAGTACTGAGCACCCAGCACAGTGAGTACTGAGCACCCAGCACCCTGAGTACTGAGCACCCAGCACAATGAGCACTGAGCACAAAGCACGCTGAGTACTGAGCACTGAGCACCGTGAGTACTGAGCACCGTGGACCCTGAGCACTGAGCACCCAGCACGCTGAGTACTGAGCACCCAGCACCCTGAGTTCTGAGCACTGAGCACTGAGCACCCAGCACCCTGAGTACTGAGCAGCCAGCACCCTGAGTACTGAGCACTGAGCACTGAGCACACTGAGCACTGAGCACCCAACACCCCGAGCACTGAGCACTGAGCACCCTGAGTACTGAACACTGAGCACTCTGAGTACTGAGCACCCAGCACCCTGAGTACTGAGCACCCAGCTCCCCGAGCACTGAGCACCGGGCACCCCGAGCACTGAGCACCCAGCACCCTGAGTACTGAGCACCCAGCACCCTGAGTACTGAGTACTGAGCACTGAGCACCCTGAGCACTGAGCACCCAGCATCCTGAGCACTGAGTACTGAGCACCCAGCACCCTGAGCACTGAGAAC
>NW_024544984.1:0-55848 GCF_018167655.1 Microtus oregoni
AGTTACCCCTGTAACCTATCAGACTATCATGGATTAAAGTTGGGTTTCAACAACAACAGAAACATCAGAAAACCTACAAACTCAGAGAAACTGAACAGTTCTCTACTTAATAACCACCCAGTCAATGAAGAAGTAAGAGAAATGAAAGACTTCCTAGAATTCAATGTAAATGAATGTACAACTTACCCAAATTCATGGGGCACAGTGAACGTGGTGCTGAGAGGAAAGTTCCCAGCACTAAGTGCCTGCATAAAGAAATGAGAGAATTCTCATACCAGTGACTTCATAGTACACATGAAAATTCTAGAACAAAAAAGAAGCAGCCACACCCAAGAGGAGTAGACAGTAGGAAATATTCAAAGTCAGGGATGAAAAAAAAAACAGAATAGAAACAAAGAAGGCAATGTAAAGAATCAATTAAACAAAAGTTGGTTCTTTGAGAAAATCAATAAGAAAGACAAACCCTTATCTGTACTAACTAAAAGACACAGATTATCCACATTAACAAAATCCAAAATCAAAATGGAGTCTTAATGACAGAAACTGAGAAATTCCAAAGAATCATTAGGTCATTATTCAAAAATTTTACTATACAAAATTCGAAAATCTGAATGAAATAGACATTTTCTCTATGTAAATCTTGTACCCACTTTCCATCAACATGAGATAAGTAATTTAAACAGACCTATAACCCTCAAGGAATAGAAGCAGCATTTAAAAATGTACCAACTAAAAAGTACCCAGTGCCAGCCAGATTGTTTCAGCACAGAATTCTATCAGATTTTTAAAGGAAAGTCAAAACCAATACTCCTCTAATTATTCCAAAATAAAAACAAAAAAATATCTCCACATTCATTTTATGAAGCAATTGACATCATGAACCTAAACAACACAAAGACTCAATTCCATCACTAGAGGTAATATAAAATTAGAGGAGGGAAAGGCTTAGTCTGTTGAGGCTGTGCTTGCCCAGCCTTGGTAGAGGTAAGACTTGGCTGCTTTGCTTGTCTGTTGTTTGGGATGAGCCCCAATATCTGACTCTTGGCCTTTATTATTCGTGCTTTAAACACCTTGTCATGATAAAAGTCTCGGGGTGATCAGGGATATAAGTGACATGCCTAACAATTATTAAAACAATATATTCCTTCCTGAATAGAACACCAGTAGTGCAGTCACTAGGATCAACAGTTAAAATGGAACCTAAGGAAACTGAAAATCTTTTGTAAGGCAAAGGACAGTATCAATCTTTGATGTATAGACCAAAACGGCAGCCTACAAATGGGGAAAGATCTTCACTATGCCCACATCTCATAGAGTGCTGTTGTCCAAATACAAAAAGAACTCTAGGAACCAGATTTCAAAATACAAATAATCCATCTGAAAAATGGGGTACAGATCTAAAAAGAGAATTCTTGACGGAAAAGTGTCAAATTGCTGAGCAACACTAAGAAATGTTCAACATCTTTAGACATCAGTTTTGCAAGTCAAAACTACTGAGAGATTTCATCGTGTACCACTCAGAATGACTAATGTCAAAATGACAAGGGACAGCTTAGACAGGTTAGGATGTGGAGCATATGCAACAATCCTCCAAGGTGGATGGGAGTACAAACCTGTACAGGTAGTAAGGAAGTCAATATGGCAGTTTCTCTGAAAATTGATAATTGATTTACGTCAACATCCAGCTACACCATTCTTGGCCAAATACCCAAAGGATGCTCAATCTTACCACTAGGACTCTTGATCAACTATGTTCCTTAGCAGCTTTATTTGTGATAGCTAGAACCTGGAAACAACCTAGATGTCCTTTATCTGAAGAATGAATTTTGTGCAGTGGACTATCACTCAGCTCTCATAAATAATGACATTAAGAAATTCAATGGCAAATGGATGGAACTAGAATAAAATCATCCTTCCTGAGCTAACCCAAACCCAGAAAGACAAAGAGGGGATGAGTTATTTATAAGCTGACATTAACTCTAAAAGATAACCATGCTACAAGCTATAGTCTCAGAAAGGCTTAGTTACAAGGAGGGCTCAACGGGGGCACACTTATCTCCCTGGGAAGGGGAAATAGAAGATATTTCATGGGTGAACTCGGGGCACACAGGAATGGGAACAAGCAGGATCAGGTAGGAGAGAGTACTGAAATAGCATACAGAAAAGGGGGTATATTCTGGGTCAGGTAGAAACCTGGTGCAAACTCATGTACATGTACAAGTATGCCCCCAGCTAGTACTCTTAGCAATAGCAGATACAAAACCAGAGCATCTCATATGCACAGTCAAGACTACCAGTGGAGGGATCAGGCAACAGTCTATTTACATAAACTTTATTTTATTTTATTTTTTCTATTGAAATAAAGGAAAAAAAAAGTTTCAGCCTCCTCCCAGGCTCCCATTACCCTCCCCCTCATCCTACCCTTCTCCCCTTCCCCCCACTCCTCTCCCGCTCCCTCTCCAGTCCAAAAAGCAGTCAGGGTTCCCTGCCCTGCTTTTCTGCTCATTTCTGCCCCTGACAAAGGCATGATAGAACTCTGGATGCAGGGAGTAATTGGGACTGTCTGGGTAAGGACTTGGGTTGTGGCAAGAGCACTGTCTGCTGTGAGGATGTGTTTCTCCAGCAGTGAGTCCTTCTGACTGAGTCTGGGAGCTACTTGAACTGACTTTCCCCATGTAGGCTTTACCTGTCCTTATGGCCCCGATGCTTCAGGAAGCATATTTGAGAGTGACCGAATGCTTTTGGAGAGCCACGGTAGCAAACCTGCTTTGCTCTTCTAGTACCTGTTGCTCAGATCCATGCAGTACAGTGAACAGTTTGCCTGTATACAGGTGTTTTGTTATAGATGTCTCGATAACAGCAAATGCCGAGAGGACTGGGTTGTGCTGGAATCCAGTCATTACTGCCAACCGTTGTAGCTGCTTTGTCTCTGTGGGTGTAAGGGAGCCTTGTCTTTTGTTGGATTAGGAAGAGTTCTCTTGCCCGAGTTCCCAATGAACGCACTGCCTACCAACAAATTTAGGAGACTCATACTCTCTATGGCTTGAATGCCATGTGAATGAACAATTTGTTTGATATTGATGTCCTTCTGTAGAAGTCATAAAATGGTGACATTTGTGTGGTTGAGTAACAGAGCAGAGACAAGAAGCACAGATGCCTACAGAGTTCTGTCCCCAACTTCACATCGGGGATGAGCCGTGACACCGTGTCTCTTCTTGGGGAAGCTTTTATTGCCTAGTACTCTCCAGGGACAGGAAAGGGTCACGTCCCAGAGTTTTCCAAATGCTCATCTCATCCAGAGTTTCAGGGGTTTTTGACAGTCTATGTTGGCTTTGGATTCAGAGGCGATCCATGCCCTGTTCTGGAGGCTTGTTCTACCCCCTCCCTCCTCTGCTCAGGTGCACACATCTCTCAGAGACGGATGGCCGCTTGACTGAGGACCCATGTGGACAGCTTATCCCCCTCACTGGGGATCGAAGTGCCTCTGTTCCCAAAAGTCGGATCTAGTGATACCTGTTCACATGGATTTGGATGCTATTCCTCTGCCATGCCAATGAGGAACAGAGGGAAAATGAAAAAATAAAACTTTGAAGCAGCGCAGCAATGGAGGACCATCTGACTCGGGGTCATGCAAAACATCGAGTCCTGGCATCTGTGGTCACCCAGGGTTGTTTTGCCAACCGACTATTCTGTTTTTCCAATTAACTTGTTCCTCCTCACTGATGGAGAGCCAGGATTTGAGAACTGAGCTAACAAAATGACATGACCACAAGATGGCAGCGTCACACAAGAATGTTTTTGGCTGTTCCTTACTAGGTTGCTAGGGAGGTTCCAGGGGCAGTGGCAGGAGACCCCACCAGAAGCATAAGGGAAGAAAGTGATTCTAGTGGAGAATAGGAAATGGGCGAGGTCTGCTCTGTCCATCCTTGAGGAAACTTTTCTCCTCCTAGGCGCTGAACATCTGTTGGGAGGTGAGGATGGGGAGGTTAGCCTCACCAGCTGCACACGGGTGTGTGTTTATGTGTGTGTGTGTGTGTGTGTGTGTGTGTGTGTGTGTGTGTGTGTGTGTAGGCCCCCACACAAACATGGGTGCCCTTTCTCACACAGCAGTGTCCTCCAGTAGGGTAGAGCTCAGTTCCATCCTCCAGATGCCAGTTCTCATTTAGGAAACAAATTGCTGTCCTCAGTCTAGTTTTATAGGCACCTTTTCCCGGGGTATGAGAGGAATTCTCAGTCCACAGAGTAATAGGTATCACATCAACTCAGTTTTCCTTAGTTGTGAACTCATATTTCTTCCTTCTGAAAAGTATGGAATTCTCTCCCATGCCCACAAGGCAAGTAAGGGCAGAACGGAGGCCTGACATGTTGTCCTCCTCTACTTTGGCTGAAGGAACAGAGACGCCTTAATCTGTCCTTTTGAGTCACTTTGTAGAGTGGAGCAGCAGGAATACTCGGGACAACCGCCCTCCCCGGAAGAAGGTACTTATCTAGGATATAAGGACCACACACTGGAGGAGAAACAGTCCTCTCCTGAGAGTCAGGCTGATCTCTTTCAGTCACGACAGATCAGGACTTCAGAACAGCTTGCAGGGCTCACACTGATACAATGATTGGCAGAGCCGCGTCTTGACTAGTACTGCTCAGTTATGCATACTTGTACCCCAGGTTCCAGTTCTCCTCTATACTCACCCCAAGCTTTTGTTCAGTAGCTCCACGCTAAACTGGTAGTTACTGTAGTCCTGTATTTATTAATCTTCCCAATATGGCCACATTGAACAAATCTGCTCTCTGCTTGTCACCATGACTCATGTCCTTAATCCCTGCATTGCAGGTGGGTGCCAATGCCTAGCTTGCTGAGGCTGCTAGATCCCAGGCTTTTGTATCCCACTCTAAGGTAGCACTGAGAGTTGTGTTGATGCACAGGACCCATCCTTCCTTCTCTAGACTAAGTATAAAAAGAAGGCAAAGTGGTGAATTTCAGTTCCTACTGTTACTCTCTGACACTATGCCCATAGCACACAGTCAAGATTCTCATGTAATACATTTCTACAATCCACTGTAGTGTGTGTGTGACAGAGAGAGACACACACACACAGGTGGAGGGTGATTTTTACTTGTCTCTGTGTGTGCAGTCATATGTGGAGTTCAGAGACTAAATTTAGACACTGAATCGTCCACCATGACCATGTAGGCTTCATCCTAGAGATAAAGGGGTGATTCAGTATACAAAATTCAATCAATATAATCCACCATATAAACAAATTGAAAGTAAAAAACATACAATATCATCTTAGATGCCTCAAAATTTTGACAAAAATCCAAAACGCTTGAAAGATAATAGTCCTGGAGAGAATAGGACTATAAGGAACATATCTCAACACAATGAAGGCAGTTTGCTGCAAGGCTATGTCCAAAAGAAATTAACTGGAGAGAAACTCAAAGCAATTCCTCTAAACTCAGGAATAAGACAAGACTGTCCATTCTCTCCATATCTATTCAATATAATACTTGATGCTCTAGCTAGACCAATAGGCAAACTGAAGATCAAGTGCATTCAGACTGGAAAGGAAGAAGTCAAAGTATTGCTATTCACAGATGATATGATAGCATACATAAGCAGCCCCAAAATACTACCAGAGAACTCCTACAACTGATAAACACCTTCAACAAAGTGGTTGAATACAAGATTAACCCCCCATCAGTATATTTCTTATATACAAATTATAAATGTGCTATGAAAGACATCAGGGAAATAACATCATTTACAACTGCCACAAATAATAGAATATATCTTGGTGTAACTCTACTCATCAGGCAAATGAAAGACTTCTATGATAAAGACTTTATGTCTTTGAAGCAAGAAATTGAAGTAGATATTAAAAAATATTCATGAATCTGTAGGATCAACATAGTTTATATGGCTAGCTTACCTAAAGCAAACTACAGATTCAATGAAATACCTATCAAAATTCCAACAGAGTGCTTTATAAAACTAGAAAGGACAACATTAAACTACATTTGAGACAAACAAACAAAAAAACAGAATAGCTAAAATAATACTTAACAATAAGAGAATTTCCAAAGTTATCACTGTCCCTGATTTCAAGAAGTGCTACGGAACTATGGTGATAAAAAGCCCATGGTATTGGCATAAACACAGACAGGTTGGTAAATGGAATCAAAGAGAAGACTCAGCCTGAAACCCACACACCTATAGACACCTGATTTGTTAATTTAAAAAGCCCAGAAATACAAAGAGTACAAAAGACAGCATTTTCAGTAGGTGGTGCTGGTGTAACTGGATGTTGGCAACAAGATCCATATTTATCACCCGTCACAAAAATCAGGCCAAAGTGGATCAAAAACCTCAATATAAACACAGATAGATACACTAAATGCGACAGAAGAGAAAGTTGGATATAATCTCAAATGCATTGGCACAGGAGATGATTTCCTAAACAAAGCACCAATAGCAAAGGCACTAATATCCACAATTAGTAAATGGGACCTCATAAAACTGAAAAGCTTCTGTAGGGCAAAATGGTGGCATACAGAAGGGGAAAAGATCTTTACCATCCTACATCTGACGGAGGGATGCTTTCCAAAATATATAAAGAACTCAAGAAACAAAATATTAGCAAATCAAAAAATCTGATTAAAATTGGGGTAAAGGTCTAAATAGAGAATTTTCAACAGAAGAATCTCAAACGGCCAAGAAACATTAAAGATGTTTCAGGGAGGGCTTCCAGCAAATACTGTAACCGAAGTCCCGAGTTTATGTTCACTGTCTTGATAAACCACAATGAAAAGGAGAGGGCAAAAGACTTCCCTCCCATGACACAAGGAACAAACAAGTGTAACTTCTTCCGTATATCTCAATACATGCAGTAAACATGTCCTAAATCAAATATTCTGTTGCCTGGTCCTTGAAGAGCAAGAATAGGTTTTAACTTTTTGCCCATTCTGAAGATGGAACTGATTCAAAACTGTGGGTTCTAACAGCAATCTTCAGGTAAATGGATGGAAGTAGAAAATAATGTACTGAATGAGGGCATTGGACTCCGAGCAGCAAATGTCAAAGGTTGCCTCTCCTCTGTGTTGCTTCAATCCATACCTTCAGATGTGATTATATGACCTGGAGTTACTGTAGACAAAGGAAAGTAAATGAGACGTTGGTGCAAGCAGGAGAAGGCGCTATAAAAAAGGGACATAGGTGCTAGGAAGAGGAAAACAGAAAATAGGGATTTGCTTTTTCAGAACAACAAAGTTGCCGCTGAAGGAAAAAGCCAGAGGAGAGATAAAGAACTCCTGGGATGATTGAAAAATTTTAGGGAAATTCTATTTTATGCATGCTTAAAATATATGTATATTATATACAAGAGCGTCTGTATACATCTACTCATATTTGAAATGAATTTATGTCACTTGTGAAATAATGACTTTCACCCCTAAGAGCCATACATGGTTTAGGTATCGAAAGGTCCTATGCTACAAATGGGAACTCTGACTTTGAGTTATTGGTAGGAGTTTCAACAGACTCCCCAAATAAAAGCTATTTTCTTGGTTGCTTCCTGCAACTAGAAGGTAAATCCACATTGCAGAAGATTACCCAATCTTCAAAGACAGGACTTGGAGGATCTGACCTGGGGTCTCCCCCTGTGAAGTCTAGCTCACAGCTCACAAAAGTACTATGCAAGATGGCAATGGAAAAAAGGCAATTAAATCTCCCAGCCTTGAGTAAAGCATGCTTGCCATAATAATGACCAGTATGGACATACATACCCAAGAGAGAAGGAGTGGCAGCTGTGTCATAGGGGTAACCAAGAGCACCTAAGTGAACCTCAGGTTTACTCAATAGGATGGAATTCATGTCTGCTACTATACACCTAGCCAACTCCCCATGGCTGGTGAGAACATAAACCCTTGAAATGAACCGGTTCCTGCCACATTCCCAGATCAGTATAATTCTATTGCATTCTAAACACCTATCTTTATGTCAACAGGTAAATATGTGGCTCTCATTCCTTATCAGAGATGGTTCTTCTGCAGGGTCAGAGATCATTAAAGACAGAAACCAACAAATGTTCAAAATGCAGAGAACCACTGACCCTGTGGGTCCCATCCCAGATTGGTACATCTACAATACAACCCTAACATTAGATTCATAAAACATCTTGGGGTAGACTTTAGTGGATTCATGGGGAAAGGCAATGTGAGGGAGTATCTCAAAGTAGCCTCAGGGAATCCCAGAACCTGACTGGATTGCCTAAAGTCCTCTCTGCCAGGGTAATTAATAAAAGCTGAGAATGGCTTCCAGACCAGCCAAGCAGCAAAGAGACTCAGAGTCCAGACCAATGGCCTGGAGGAACCAGAAATTAGCTGAATTGCCTGGAAGAGATTAGACCAATGAGTCAGTTTGAAGGGCCATTCTCCAGACTGATGAGCTGCCTGCAGGCTGTGCAGTGTGCTCCAGGTTCCCAGCTTCGTGACTGTCACAGAAGCTGAAGTAGGCCTTGGTGATGCAACTTCCTTTGAGTCATTTCTGCTGCTGTAAGTAACCCCTTACCCATATTCCTGTAAGTAAGCACAAGAACTGCCATTGGTTCACCAGGCTGGACGTTGTTGGAAGCTGTAATTTGCTCTGTCATGGGCTTCTTAAGGAAGGGAGAATAGACATGAATGTCGGACCTTCCCAGCCAAAGTTTTGTTACACCACAGGGGCATGGGATATTTTGGGGAATGATTGAAAGGCCCGAGGACCAGGAATACTTCTAGAAGATTGTGTCCTCTCTGTGTGAGAAGAGTGGCAGCCATGTAATGGTAACAATATGATTGCCTAAACGTGACCTGTACATTGCTAACACCAGTCAACATCCACCATGACTGAGGGAACTCTCATAAGGCTCACCCCTAGAAGAAGAGTCAAGGGCAATTCATAGTGGAGAGAAGGAGAATCAGTCTTCCCAGAGACAAGATTTAACCCCAAACAAACACAATTACATATGAGCATCACTACATAGACGCTGTAGGATGGTTATCTCTAAGTCTGTCTTTGTCTCTCTCTCTCTTTCTCTCTGTCCTCTCTCTCTCTCTCTCTCTCTCTCTCTCTCTCTCTCTCTCTCTCTCTCTCTGTGTGTGTGTGTGTGTGTGTGTGTGTGTAATTACAAAAGAAGTTACAAACTTGTGAGGGAGTGAAGAGCAGAAGAGAAGGGAGTTGTTGGAGGAGGAAAATGTGGACACAATATACATTTCAAAGAAATTCTCGAAGTAGTAACACAATAAATGTTTGTAAAAAGAAAGAAACTTTGGGCAAATTTAATACTAGAAAACTAGTATATGCTTGAGCTAAGCCAAGCTGTTCAGTCTGTCACACCAGGCTTTGGATAAAGATGTTTGTCAGTTTCTGCTTTGTTTATTGCTGTTTTATTTCAAAATATACCTAAGAAACAGTAGAATATAAGTTCATCTACACTGGATATCAAATAAGACAGAAAGAAAGGATTTAAATCACAAACACTAGATAACATTACTGCATTCATAGACTTCATAAACGTAAAAGATCGATGAAAGTCAGTGGTGAGGTAATGATTTCATTGGTCAACGGAGCCTAATGGAAAGGCAAATGTAACAGTGAAGTCATGTTAAAGGAGATTACCTCATAGTCCTTGCACAGTGATGAGCTCCATTCAAACTAGCAAGTCCTGTCAGTCTGTTTTGTGCCATTACCAACTCATGGCTCTACTTCCTTTCCTCTTCTCCCTTTCCATTGCCAACTAGACCCTGGCATACTTTGCTGTCAAACACACACATCATGACAGATATAGGTATAGATATAGATAGATAGATAGATAGACAGATAGATAGATAGATAGATAGATAGATAGATAGATAGATAGACAGACACATAGATACACATAGATAGATACAGAGATAGAGGGGAGAGCTGGAGCAGGGAGAGAATGAGAGATTGTAAATGATCAAAATTACAGGATTCTTCTTTTCCTGAGTATTGTTCTATCTCTTTTCCTCGAAATCACAAAGTTTATTTCCTCACGGCTGAACAGACTTCCATTGTACAATGGTATCCGCTTTACATCATCCGTTCATCTGTAGATGGACAAAAGTGCGGAGTCCATGGCCTGGCTACTGTAAACGATACTGCTGGAGATACACATACACTTGCATGTCTATAGTACATGGATCCTTTTTGGTACATTCCTGGGAGAGTTACAGCTGGATTTTATGGTAGTGCTATAATTAGTGGAATTTGATACTAATGCTCGGAGAGGCTGGACTAATTTAAATTCCCACTGGCAGCCCATAAGCGTTCTTTTCCCAGGATCTTTGTAAGCATTGCTGTTGTTTTCTTAATGATTATTTTATTCTGGCCAGGGTGAGATGGAATTGCAGTGTGGTTTTGAGCCATGTATCCCTGATGACTAAACATGTTCAATGTTTTCATGATCTTATTGGCCATTTGTACTTAACTTTTGGAGAAGTGTTTGCTCATTTCATTTGTGCATTGATTGATTGCCTTATTGGGTTTGGGTGTTGAAGTCATTTAGTTCTTTACTATCTGTAAACAGTAACCTCCTCTCAGATGCATAGTGACAAAGATTTTCCCCTTCTTATAGGCTGTCGCTTCACCCTGTTAAGCGAAGCGCTTTCCTGTACAGGAGCTGTATCATTTCATGGGGTCCCATTTGTCTACACTTGCTTCCATTTCCTGAAATGTTGGGGTCTTTTTAAAGAAGTTTTTGTCATTGCCTAAACCTTGAAATGTTTCCTTTGGCGGGTCCAGAGTTTGGGCCCTACATTAAGGTCTGTGATGACATTGCACTGACTTTTGTGCAGCGTGAGAATGGGGGAAACTACTTTCATTCTCCCACATGTAGAACCCCAGTTTGCCAGTGTCATTCCCTGAGGACTCTGTTCTTCCTTCAACACGTGTGGTTTCTGCTTCTGCCAAGATGGGGTGGCTGCAGCTACATGGGTGTAATTCTGGACTTTCTATCCTGTTCTGTGATCTACAAATCCTGTTTTACTCTCACTGTTATCCTGGTTTGGTCGTTAAGGCTCTGTGGTGTAATTTTGTGGAAGTTTGTTGTGAGCCCCAGCATTGTTCCATTCAGAAAATGCTTTGCCTAACTTTTGTCTCAGTCCTTACACATGAATAGTGCAAATTCAAATTGGTCTTAATAGTAAAAACGTGGCGTCAGATATTGGGGTAAATGCTGGAAAGTCAGAGAGATAAAGAGCATTTTACAGCCTCTTCTTACCTCGCCCACCCATCAGCCTGAAAGGGGGTGAGCTTCTGTTTCCTCCTGCCTTATATTACTGTCTCCCCTTCCTAGTGCTGGGATTAAAGGTGTGAGCTTCCACCATCTGGCTCTGTTTTTCTTTTACTTAGACTGTATCAACCTCTTGTAGTCCATGGTGGTCTTGAACTCCTCATCTTCCTTCTTCCTATTCAAAGGTGCTGGGATTAAAGGTGTGTGCTAGCACTGCCTGGCCTCTATAGATAACCAGTGGCTAATGCCACTCTCTGTTCCTCTTAGAAGCCAAACTTGTTAGAGCACAAAAAATATCACCATAATTCTCCCTTACGCCTCCCCCCCCTTCAGCAAACCAGAGCTGACCTGTCCCCTGAACAGATGCAGCACTAGGGAGAGTGGGCCCTGCTCCTCTCCTGGGCACAATAGTAGAGGTGAGCATTTTGCTGGGGGAAGGGGGTTGGACATGTCAGCAAACTCTGATAATGTGATGGTGACTGATCTGACCTGGCCCTTCATCAAACACACAATGTCATGGGCAAGGAACAGATCCCCTCAGCAGACCTTGAGGACTGTGGAAGGTGGGGCAGCTATCCATGTGGTCAGAAGACCAAGAGAGCTGGAGTTAGACCTGCCTCTCGCCAGCTGCAGCAGCCTGGAGAGTGGACCTTATATGTTGCCTGAGCAACACAGTAGAGCTGGCCCTGGTGGTATAGGTTTGGGCAAGCTACCCTGGAGCACAGAAGAGCAGGAGAAACAACGTTAAAACTTGCTGCTTATTACAAAAGTTGAGCTAGCCGGGGTGTTGCTGGAAAGAACACCCTTGTTTTGAGGATGAGGGAGAGCTGACATGCTGACCAACCCGGCAACCACCCAGACTCTAAAACATGGCTAACTGTTGGCCCGTCCCATCATCCATCCCTTCTGTGTTCTGCTGGAGCACGTGAAGGGGCCAGCCCTGTAGACCCAAAGGTACAGGATCTTCATGACAACAGCAGGATATTCAAGAGGAGCCCTGGGGAGAGCTGATGTCTATGGTGTAGCAAAACCCAGAGGCCTCGGACCAGACCAATGACTCATTGTCCTGAACACTAGCAAGTGCATATGGACTAAAGGGTTTACTGTGTGACTCCCTGAGTCACTACAGCTTCTGCGATGAGATTTATTCTTTTTTTCTCGTTTCTTTTCTTTTAATTTTTTTCTTTTTTATGTTTGGGGGAGGTAGCAAGGGTAGCAGGGAGATTGGAAAGGCAGGGACATAAGTGGAATTGGTATCCATGAAGCAAAACCTACAAAGCAAACATATAAATTTTATGTTGGGAACATAATATGATATTGGACCGAGAATTGTGAAACAAACCCATTTCATAACTACAATACCCCTGGAAATGAGCACATCCATCAGAACAGAGACGATTATGTAGCCATCTCTGTGGGAACACAGATGCTTTTCCATTGGGACTAATACAAAATACCTGTATGTATTCATGCTATTTAATCTCCTAAACTCTTTTTATTCAATTTCCCAATTTTGTCAGTTACCTCAGAGTGAAATAAAGTTTCTCCTAGCTCCACAAACATACTATATTTACTTATCTATTTAAATATTTGTCAGCATATGTGTCTATGTGTCTGTGTGTGTGCCTATATTCATGCCTGTGGGCTTCTCATGGTGAACATGGACAAGTCAGAATAAAACACCTGGTAGCTGTTTCCCTTCTTAATACCATGTGGGTTTCTACCATCAAGCTGAGCTTGTCATTGGTGGCAAAATACCTCGTTACCAACAGCTTCACTTGTGTGTCATATTGGAGACCCCAGGGTTCTTTTCCCAGCATCCCTCAGTGTTTGCCTAAGTACACTTGCATCCACAGTCATATTTACGTTACTCTCTGGTCAGCCATTCATATAGGCACTGGATGGGGCCTGTTTGCAACCTGGAGAATTAATAGTTCTAAATGTAGTCAGTCAGCAGTAGACCAGACATTTAATACCAGCACTCTGGTGTCAGAAGCAGATGGATCTCTGTTAGTATGAGGTTAGCCTGATCTAAAGATGTAGTTTCAGGAGAGGCTCAAAAGGTACACAGAGAACCCCTCTATTAAACAACCAAAAAAGTATTTCTGAATATTATGGTCTCCCAGCAGCAAGAGTGGAGTGTAGAGATTCTCGGAATCAGTTCCCTTCAAAGAACAAAAGTTCATGGAAGAACAACAGCTTACTCTGAACCTTCTGCAAGTCTACCCACTGATTAGAATTTCTGTAATAGTGGAGGGCCTGGGACACTGCAGCTCAGGGCTCAACCATACTTTGTCTTGGGATATCTTTATCCTCCATGGTAGACATTCACAGACCAGCCCTCTGCGTGACCTCACATCCTGTGACTGGCCAGTGACTTGGAAATGTACTAACTAACCAGTGGGTGGCACCAAGTTAGGGGCTTCCAGTGTCACTAGATGGCATCTCAGGCCCATAGCACAGATACCACACTTTGTTGCAATTACTAGACATATTTCTTCCAATGCAGTTCAATATGGCAGGCTCTTGAATATTCTTTGTTCTGGTATTATAAAAACATAATGAGCAAGTGGCCACATTGGAACATGGAATTCAGGGTTACCCAAATTTGAGATAAAAGTCTAAGGTCACTCAAATATGGGTGCAGAATAAACTAGAGCCTGTCTCCTGGGAGGTGAGAGTTATGTTTCTCTACGGACTGGCTTCTCTACCAGCCTCAGTGGTAGTGTTAGGGAGTAGCCTCTTTTCTTTATCTTCTTACTGAATTTTCCATTAAAACTTAATTAGGCATCAGAATCCTGATGGCTTCAGTTGAACATATCTGTTTATTGTAATGTGTATTTTCTATATTCTGAGTCATATTTCCTGCATATTTGTTCACTTTCTATGAATATGTTTTCCCTTCCCTGTTAGCAGTCAACAGATCAGACTTATGGCCCTGCTTTCCACTGTGAGGATCAGGAGTAGGTTCCCTGAGCTATGAACTCCAAGTGCATCCACATCTGATCTTGACAGCAAACTCTGGAGTAGCCCTGTCCCTGGGACAGTGACTGAGTCATGAGCAGATAATGCAAATATCCCTGGGTGAGACCATACTTGAAGGAACTAACTGGTCAGATTTCCTGTTAAGAAGCTCCCACCAACTCAGTTGACAGCTTCTCTCCTTCCCAAACGTGTCTTCTTTACTTGGTCGCCTGTCTTGTTAGACCTTGGGTAAGGAATTTGCTTTTGCCGTGTTCAATTCAGACCAAGGTACAACATTTTGAGTTGAGAGGTGGATGTGAGAAGTAAATTTCTCACCCTCATCTGCCCTGTCCTAGAGAATGTGGAGAAGCTGGGGAAAGATGTTCACTGAAGTCGACTTGTTTAGACAGGAAGACCTTGTGCCTGAATGCCTGTGACAGATGGGTGGAACACCAGGGGCTCCAGGTGCAATCTAGGCAGCTGCAGGAAAGAGCTTCTCTACTGACAAAGGTGACTCTCTGGCTTATCAAACTTGTTGCCTCGGGCCCTGATTTTTGATTTGACCAACAGCAGCCACATCACCTCTCAGAGGACAGGGAACTGAACTGAGCAAATGAGGTCCAAGAACAAATGAGGATGCCTGACCATTGCTTGCAGTCTAAGAAGGGTGTGGCTGTTATTAAAGAGAACAGTCAACTGCCTACAAGGTGGATAGGGAAGTAGAGAAACCGTGATCAACAAGTTGTGCCCCCCGCCCCATCTCATGAATGAAAACCTAGTTTGCTAACTTCCCCAACTCTGCTGGTGTCTTCCTAACATAACCCCAACTTCCCTTCTCCTTCTTGGTACCATATCCTATATCAGAACTCTGGCAGTGACCTGCTCTTCCAACAGAGACCAGGCCAGCATCCTGAATTCCAGGCAAGATTGCTCCCCACCAAGTCCACCCACTCTTGAGAACTGCATTCTCATTGCCTTTCCTTTCCTTCTCACCATATCCAAGTCCAATCCTCTGGTGGTAGGCTTCCACCCCATCAAAGACCGGGCTAGCTTCCTGGAAAGCAGGTAAGCCACCCCCATTTCCCTAATGATGAGTACCCAACATAACTGCTCCCCTCATCCTAGTCACCACAACCCAGCTCAAACCTCCGGTGGAAGCCCCTCTTTCACCAGAGGCCAGGCCAGCATCCTCAACAAGACTGTTCCTGACATTGTCTACTCTGGCCCCGCCTAGCACTTATTTATTTAATGGAGAGGATCCCTTATACTTTCAGAGGTTCAGTCCACTATCATCATGACAAGCAGCCTGACAGCGTGAAGGCAGAGCTGGTGTAGGAGGAGTAGTTGAGAATCCTGTAGGCAACAGGAAGTCATCTGAGACAATGGGTCATATCCTGAGCATAGGAAACCTCAATGCCCACCTCCATATTGACATGTTTCCATCAACAAGGCCTTGCCTACTACAACAAAGCCACACTTCCCAATACTGCTACTAACTGTGAGATTACGGGGAACAGTTATAGTTAGACTACCACACTCCATTGCTTGGCCCCATAAACTTAACAATATCATAATTCTCTGTGTTGAGGTGGGACCAAAGTTAGTGACAGAAAACATACTGGGCCAACCTGAGCTACATGGTGAGATCCTGTCTCTGATAACAACACCCCCTCCCACATGACAACAGCTCAGTTTGTCACTGTTTGTAATGCTGGCACTGTGCACAGTCACAGAACAGACAGGGATGATGTTTTTGGAGGGCTTTCCATGATGAAGATGCAAAAATGCTCATGATAATAGCAAAACCACTGGAAAGACCCTCTCTGCCCATTTACTGTAGAATGGTGGGTCACAGTCAATGTGCCCTAAGCCCATGGCTGAATGCAAGTCAATGATGGTGAGGATTTACACTATTTGGCCTTGAGAGGCTATGTGGGTGGGCCTGGCACATAAGCACAATGCAGAAGAAGGGAAGCGATCCATACATAGAAACATGTGGTATGGTTTCTACTCTATAGCTTCATATAAACTGCATTGTTTATGGAATTGCACCCTACAGCATTCCAAGCAGGGAGACCTGAGGAGCTGGCTGGACTTTCCAGATTTCATTATCAATTTCTTCATCCTCCAGGTTTCCCACCTGTAGGTGGAAGGGTGCCAGTCTGTTTTGGCCCGATTTCTTCTTCTGACTCGTGCACCAGGACGGCAAAAGACCAACTATGTGAAAAACTTAAACCCAGGACTTGGCTCACAGGAACCAGTCCTGAGGAGTGTTTGTGTATATGTGTGTGTGTGTGTGTGTGTGTGTGCTATGTGTGTATCTGTGAGTGCTGTGTGTCAACAGGCATAGACAGGATTCCTTACACAAGTTTGTTGATATCTTGATCACTCAGCTATGGTTCCTAGTCATGTTATACTATTTGTTTAGAGACCTGAAATCTAACTTTGTTTCAAAACTGCCCTTGAACTTGGGATCATCTTCTCTCAGCATAAACAGTGACAGAGATGCAAGTCTGTCTCAACAATCAAGGCTCCTCTTTATTTTAAGAATTTTAAAGATTTGATTGTGAAGTGTTTGCCTCTGTTAAGGTTACTCCAAGATGTCAGTTTGTGGAGAGCACCTATATTCTTGACAACTGCATGGGATCTTTAGGAATTCCCACTGGGCCACTGTGGACAACAACTCTATTAGATGTAACCTAATCCCCATACTGGAACTTCCTTTGGTGATAAGAGATGGGCAGTTGGGATTCTGTCTCTCTTATTATTTGGTGATGCCATTTCAATCTGCACCACATATGTATATATTTGAGGAGGTTTCTACTGTTTTAGTTTTCGATAATAGCCCTCAAATAGCCTTAATATCACTCTCTCTCCCAATGTAACCCCGTGGAAGGGGGCGGAAAGACTATAGGAGTCATCCTGGCAGGAGGACCCTAAGAGAAAAAGTCCCTCTAAGTCAACGTGAGCAAAGATCCTATGAACTCACAGAGACTGCAGCAGAATGCACAGGCCTTGCACAGGTCTGCACCAGGTACTTTGTGCCTATATCATGGCGTCCTGTTTAGTGTTTTCATGGGATTCCTCAATGAGCAAACACGCGAGTCTCTGATTCATGTGCTTTTTGTTAGGCACTTTTCCTCCTGTGGGTTTGTCTTGTCCAACTTTTATGTGATAATTTTTGTTTGGTCTTGTTATACTTTCTTTTGTTATATTGTTTAAAAATGAATGAATGAAAGTAAGAAAGAATGAATGTAAAGTGAGCCAATATGATAAAGAGTAACAACAGAACTGGCATACCTGTTTGGAGAGGAAACTCAGGTTACGACATTGGAGACACCCCGGGTATATGAACCACTCCAAGGCAGGTCTCATGCTCAGGATTAGTTGACACCAAATAGTGCCCTCTCCTGGGCAAAACAGTAGAGCTGACCATGTTGCTGTGGGGGACACGTGAGCAAACTCTGAGAATGTAAGGGTGAGTGATCCATCTGGTCCCAGCCCTTCATCTAACACACAGTGTCATGGGCAAGGGACAGAAGCCCCCTCAGCACACCTCAAGGCCTGTGGAACGTGGAGGAGCTGTCCATGTGGTCAGAAGACCCAGAGAGCTGGAGTATCCCTGCCTCTTACCAGCTGCAGCAGCCTACAGAGCAGACCTTACACATTGCATGAGCAACACAGTAGAGCTGGTCCTGTGGTATAGTTATGGGCAAGCTACCCTGGAGCACAGAAGAGCAGAAGAAAAATATCAACCCTTGCTGCTCACTGCATAAGGTGAGCTAGCCGGGGTGTTGCTGGAAAAATCACGCTTGTTTTGAGGTTGAGGGAGAGCTGGTGGTCTGACCAACCCAGCAACTACCCACACCCTAAAACATGGCTAAGTGTAGGCCCATCCCATCATCCACGACTTCTGTGATCTGCTGGAGCACTTGAAGGGGTCAGCCCTGTAGACCCAAAGGTACAGGATCTTCACGACAAGGACTACAGCAGGATATTCAAGAGGAGCCCTAGGGAGAGCTGCTGGGATCAGACCAATGACTCATTGTCCTGAACACTCACAAGTGCATATGGACTAAGGGTTTACTGTGTGACTCCCTGAGTCACTACAGCTTCTGCGATGAGTTTTTCAATTCCTTTCTTCCTCATAACTTTTCTTGCAATTTTTGGTTTCTTTTGTTCTGGTGGGGGGAGTTAGTAAGGACAGCAGGGTGATTAAAAGGGATGAGGATATGAGGGGGATTTGGATCCAAGAAGCAAAACCTACAAGGCAAAATTAAAAATGTTAATTTGGGAAAATAATATGAAATTGGATGTAGAATTGTGAAACAAACCCATTTCATAACTACAATGCCACTGGAAATGAGCACATGTATCAGAACAGATATGATTATGAAGTCATCTCTGTGGGAAGACACATTCCTTTCCACTGGGACTAATACAAAATACCTGTATGTATTCATGCTATTTAATCTCCTAAACTCTTGTTATTCTATTTCCCAACTTTGTCAGACGCCTCAAAGTGAAATCAAGTTTCTCCTAGACCCCCCCTCAAACATACTATATTTACTTATGTATTTAAATATTTGTCACCATGTGTGTCTATGTGTCTGTGTGTGTGTGCCTATATTCATGCCTGTGGGCTTCTCACGGTGAACATGGACAAGTCAGAATAAAACACCTGGTCGTTGTTTCCCTTCTTAATACCATGTGGGTCTCTACCATCAAGCTGAGCTTGTCATTGGTGGCAAAAGGCCTTGAGACCAACAGTCTCACTTGTGTGTCATCTTGGAGACCGCAGGGTTCTTTTCCCAGCATCCCTCAGTGTTTGCCTAAGTACACTTGCATCCACACCACCACCAGTCAATCCACATTGCTCTCAGGTCAGCCATTCACATAGGCACTGGATGGGGGCCTGTTTGCAACCTGGAGAATTAATAGTTCTGAATGTAGCCAGTCAGTAGTAGACCAGGCATTTAATCCCAGCAATTGGGGGGCAGAGGCAGATGAATCTCTGTGAGTCTGAGGCTAGCCTGATATACAGAGTGAGTTTGCTGAGAAATCCTATCTCAAAAAAAAATATTTCTGAATATCCAGCAAAAGTGGTTTGTAGAGTTTCTCAGAATCAGTTCCCTCCTGAGAACAAAAGTTCCTGGAAGGTCAGCAGCTTACTCTGAACCTTCTACAAGCCTTCCCACTGTTTAGAATTTCTGTAACTGTGGAAAGCTTGGGACACTGCAGCTCAGTGCTCAACCACACTTTGTCTTGGGATATCTTTATCCTCCATGGTAGACATTCACAGACCAGCCCTGTGCCTGACCTCACATCCTTTGACTGGCTGGTGACCTGGAAATGTACTAACAAACCAATAGATGTCACCAAGTTAGGGGCTTCCAGTGTCACTAGATGGCATCTCAGGCCCATAGCACCGAATTCCACACTTTGTTGCAATCATAAGACATATTTCTTCCAAAGTATTTCAAAATGGATTGACTCATGACTTTTCTTTATTCTAGTAACACAAAAACAAGACGAGATAGTGGCCTCGTTGGAACATGGAATTCAGGGTCACCCGAATTTGAGATCAAAGGCTAAGTTCACTCAAATGTGGGTGCAGTATAAACTAGAGCCTGTAGCCTGAGATGTAAGAGTTGTGTTCCTGTATGGAGTGGTAGAGATTGTGATCATCCTCTTTTCTTGGTCTTCCTATTGATCTTTCCTTTAAAAATTAATTAGACTTCAGAATCCTGATGGCTTCAGTTGTACATATCTGTTTTTTGTAATGTGTATTTTCTACATTCTGAGTGATATTCCCCGCATATTTGTTCACTTTCTGTGAATATGATTTTCCTTCACTGTTAGCAGTGGCCCTGCTTTACACTGTGAGGATTAGGAGTAGCTTCCCTCAGCTATGAACTCCAAGTGCATCCACATCTGATCTTGACAGCAAACTCTGGAGTAGCCCTGTCCCTGGGACAGTGACTGAGTCATGAGCAGATAATGCAAATATCCCTGGGTGAGACCATACTTGAAGGAACTAACTGGTCAGATTTCCTGTTAAAAAGCTCCCACCAACTCAGTTGACAGCTTCTCTTCTTCCCAAACGTGTCTTTTTACTTGGTCGCCTGTCTTGTTAGACCTGGGTAAGGAATTTGCTTTTGCCGTGTTCAATTCAAACCAGGGAACAATATTCTGAGTTGAGAGGTAGAGGTGAGAAGCAAATTTCTCACCCTCATCTGCCCTGTCCTAGAGAATGTGGAGAAGCTGGGGAAAGATGTTCACTGAAGTCGACTTGTTTAGACAGGAAGACCTTGTGCCTGAATGCCTGTGACAGATGGGTGGAACACCAGGGGCTCCAGGTGCAATCTAGGCAGCTGCAGGACAGAGCTTCTCTACTGACAAAGGTGACTCTCTGGCTTATCAAACTTGTTGCCCCAGGCCCTGAGTTTTGATTTGACCAAGAGTACACACATCACCTCTTAGAGGACAGGGAACTGAAATGACCAAATGAGGTCCAAGAAAAAATGAGGATGCCTGACCATTGCTTGCAGTCTAGGAGGGGTGAGGTTATTATTAAAGACAACAGTCAACTGCCTGGAAGGTGGATACAGAAATAATGATGCTGTGATTAATCAGTTGTGCCCCCCTCCCGTCTCATGAAAGAAAACCTAGTTTGATAACTTCCTTTGCACCATTCTGATAAAAGAAATTAGTAAATGGGAGGGAACTGAATGCTGAACAAACCAAGAAGTATTTTTTCATTAAGAAGGATTGAGGAGACCATATCATGGCCTGTACCTCTGGCACAAGCCTTCTACCCCATTAGATTCCAGACCAGCTCCCTGAAAACCAGTCCCACAACCCTGGAGGAAATTTTCCATTCTACAGAGTCCAAGCCAGCACTCTGAACATCTGGTAAAATCTTCCCAACTCTTCTGGTGTCTTCCTAATTTAATCCCAACCCTTGGCACCATATCCTAGCCCAGAACTCTGAAAAAAAAAAAAAAACCCTCTTCCACCAGAGGCCAGGTCAGCATCCTGAACCCCAGGTAAGACTGCCCCCACCATGTCCATTCTTGAGAACCGTATTCCAATTGCCCTTCTTCTCCTTGTCACCATATCCAGGCCCACTCCTCTGATGGAAGGTTTCCATCCCATCAAAAGCCAGGCCAGCTTCTTAGAAACCAGGTAAGCCACCCCCATTTCCCTATCGATGAGTGCCCAACATAACTGCTCCCCTCATCCTAGTCACCACAACCCGGCTCACACATCCGGTGGAAGCCCCTCTTTCACCAGAGGCCAGGCCAGCATCTTCAATAAGACTGCTCCTGACATTGTCTAATCTGTCCCTGCTTAGCACTTATTATCCCTCCTCTGATCATCAACATCCTTGTCTGCAACTCGGGAGGAAGCCTTTCTCTACATCAGAGGCCAGGCCAGAGATCTGATACCCAGAGATCAATTCAGAATCCTGAATCTCAGTGTCTTAGGGTTTCTGTTGTTGTGAAGAGACACCAAGACCACAGGTACTTGTATAAATAAAAACATCTAATGGAGAGGATCACTTATACTTTCAGAGGTTCAGTGCACTATCATCATGACAAGCAGCCTGACAGCTTGCAGACAGAGCTGGTGCTGTGGTGTAGCTTAGAATTTTACATCATGTAGGCTACAGGAAGTCATCTGAGACACTGGGCCATATCCTGAGCATAGGAAACCTCAAGCCCACCCCCATAATGACTTGTTTCCTTACACAAGGCCATGCCTACTACAACAAAGCCACACTTACTAATAGTGTTACTCCCTGTGAGATTACGGAGAACAATTATATTTAGACCACCACATTCCATTGCCCGACCACATAAACTTAACAATATCATAACGCTAAATTCATTTAGTTCAGACTGAAAAATCTGCAGAGTCGATCACAGTCTCAACAGTGTTTTAAAGACCTAAGATTCTTCTGAGATTCATGTAATCTCTTAATTGTAATCCCTTACAAATTCAGAATAATCAGGTCACATCCTTCCAACAGGTAATGGCACATGACATACATTGTAATTCCAAAACGTAGGGAAGGGAGTATAGTGAGGAAATTCTCGACTACTGAAAGACTGACAGCCAGCTGCACAAACTACAAACTCTGCATCTCCATGCCTGATGTCAGTTCACTCTCAGATCTCCTACTCTGTTCAGCTTTGCTGACTTCAATAGACTTCTTTCTCTTGGGCTGGTTCCACTGCCTGTTAGCAGGTCTCCTTGGCAGGTATCCCATGACTCTGACATCTCTAAAACATAGTGTCTTTAAGGCAACCCAGGCTTCAATTCCACAACTTCACACAATGGTCTCTAGGCTTCTATTTAGGGACATGCCTGGCCTCAGGAGCTTTCACTAGGCATAGAGGCAAATTCTATAGCCTGTTTCTTCTAGACTTAATTCTAAAGTCAGGACCACCTTGCTGAAGCTGCTTAATGTTTTTTTGCTTACTTGGGTAGAACATGGTCCCATCATTCAATTACATCTTCATCATTTTTCTGTCCTTAGCTGCCTAAAGTTGGCTATCCTGAAAGTTGCTCTGTCGACCAGTCTGGCCTGAAACATAGATCCAAAAGCCTCTGCCTTCCAAGTGCTAGAATTAGAGGTGTGCTCCAACACACCTGGCTCAAACTTTTCTTTGTTGCTTTTCACAAGTTGGAAACATAGCTGCGTGGGATCTGGCCCTGTGGTTACCACTCTCTATATTCCATTTCTTAAGCCATTTATTTTTGAACATAGAACGTAACAGTATTCTGCTTCCCTGTGCTCTTTTTCTCCTCCAAGTTAATATTTTGTAATTTACCCAGCTCAGTTTACTCCTTGTCTTTATAGATCTTCATTAGAGTTACCAGTAATAACTACATGGCGAGTGTATAGTGGACTTTTTTGAGATGTCTCTTCTTAATGGAATTAATTCATTTGCTTTACTGAAGCTCTCAGTTTCAGGAGCTCTTATTTATTCATTGTTGCTCTCATTGTCTGTGCTACTGGGGTTGTACATAGGAAGTGATCTCCTGTGCCCATGTATTGCAGGCTACTTCCCACTTTCTGTCCTATTAAGTTTAGTGTGGTGGGATTTATATTGAGGTCTTTAATCCATTTGGACTTGAGTTTTGTGCATATCCCCATTTATATGTAAAAAAATATACAAACAGTATTTGGGAACATAAGCATGGTTTTTCTCCAAAATGCTTCATGCTGTTTATTATGCAAAGTAATTTTCTCAGGGGTGTGTTCATAGCAACCATTCAGGTAATCTTGGTCCATCAAACCACACCAGTCTGGAAGCAATGCACAGGTTGGCATTTTCTGTGGAAACAAGGGAAGTACCTCTTTTCCAAAGCAACTTCTCCTTAGACCCAAATTTGGAAGTAATGATACTTTATAATATATATGCTGGTTTCACTTAGCAGGCCATACAATGAAATGTCTCTGTACTTAGCTCATTCACAGTCAAAAAATTCCAAAATAACACAATAATATACATAATACAGATTCTCTGTGAATTTTGCATTTTCTCGTGGCTTATTTTTCTTTATTCCTTTTAATCTTTGACTATCTGTACTCTGTCTCTTTATAGAGTTTACCTTTTCTTAAAAAGTATTAACTATATGTTATGACTCTCTATACTCTTTTCCTTCTCTCATCCAAGCCTACGTACATTTATCCAATACTATGACTCATTTGGCTTCATCTTTATTGCATACTGCAATTCTTTACTGTCCTGGAGCACTTTTTAAATGCTAAGTGCTTCTTGAAACTTAAGCTGCAGCATTACTACAGTATATATGGTACTTCCTGCTTGCTTCACACAGTCCAGCATGGGTGAGCTCTTTGCTGCCTCTGAGAACCATGAACAGAGCCCCATTCTTAGGCACACAGCCTGTCCATGTCACCATTAAGCAAGCTGCAGCAGTCTGCTCACAAACCCCATTCCAGTGCTCTGTAGCCAGACCTCCTGTCTGAAAGAGTCAGAGTTTGCACTGGCACCGTGGCCCAGAATGCCCCATTTTAAAATGGCATGGCCTTTTTCCTGCTACAGCTGAGTCAGGAAAACATCTCTTAAAGGAGCTACTGCATGCCATCAGTAAACAGCAAGAATTTGTGTTAAACATTGTATTTTTGTTTCTAGAATTAAACTCTCTCAGGTTTTAACATGGATGTTAGTTAGCCATGTTGACACCAATCTGTTATAGGGGTCTGCTTGTTCATTCTGGCTGCCCAGAACCAAAATAATCACACAGAAGCCATGTTGTTTGCAATTATGTATGGCCAATAGCTTAAGCATATTTCTGGTTAAACTTATATCCTAAACTAACTTATCCCTATTATTCTGTATATTGCCATATGGCTGTTGTTTACCAGCTAAATTTCCCAGCGTCTGTCTAAGACAGCAGATCCATGGCTTCTCTCTGACTCAGCAATTTTTCTCCCAGCATTCAGCCTAACTTCCCCTGCCTACCTCTATTCCCAGTGCAGACCTAAGTCAGTTTCTTTATTCATTAACCAATAGTATTTACAGTTTAGGGAGGGGAATCCCACATACCCTGTCTGCCCTCTCCTTTGCAGGTTTTTCCTGGGTCTGGCATTTTCAAGATCTTGGGGTCTCCAGGGCATTCCTTGTTTCACTTCAGTACATCACACAGAGGCTTGCCAAGGCTGCATAGCAGGGACCCCCTGACATAAACCTGGCTTCAGATCCTTGCTATGAAAATGGAAGAATATACTTCCCCTTTTCTAGTGTAACCTTCATGATTCAAATTCAGCATCACCTAGACAACACATCTAAGCTTAGTCATAAACTTGGGGGAAACCCTCAACCACTTAAGTACATTTGAGTATCTTTGATTGGTTTCTGCTTTCTTTGTCCAAAGAGCTGTAGGCCTCTTTATATTTCACAGGTTGGGAACCTGGGTGTGGGGTCCTGCCCTGGATGCATGCTTCCCTTTCTTCTTCTTCTTCAGTGGATCAGGCAACTCTTGAATAACTCTATGGCTTTCATCACAAGCCTTGGCTTCAAAACTAACTTCCTCATTGTCGCTTTCTCCTCAGACTGGACATACAGTATTAGGTTTTGTTCTTCCTGCTCCTTTTCATTGCACACCACCAAAAAGACAATAGAGATAACCATGACAGTGTCAGTATTTGATTGTCTTGAAACTTTCTCCGCCAAGGAAATCCATCCACTTAATTTAAGAGGAGGGGAGAAAGCAGCCAAAATACTGCAAGATTGGCCCCTGTCCCACTTGAACTGGGCCTCCAACGTTCTCACAGCCCTCAGCACCATGGTCTTCCAAGCTCCTGTTAGGATGGTCCATAAAACTCCACCTATAGCATCCAACAGCTTTTCCTGTAAAAAATCCTTATGGTGTCAGGTCTTACAAAGCAGTTGCCAACTTCCTGGAACCAGGGTCACATTACTTTTTTTTTTCTAATATTGCAACAAGACACCAGAACCAAGGCAACTATAAGAAGTAAGAGTTTCATTGACCTTGACGTTCTAGAGGGTCAGAGGTCCTGATGGCAGGGCAAGAATGGCTCTGAGAATGGCTGAGGTTTCACATCTCCAACCATAAGCAGGAGGCAGTGAGCTTTGATGTGGGAGAGTCTTCTGTTTTGCGTTGATATCATTGTTTAATAAAGAAACTGCCCTGGCCCTGGCCCTTTAACAGGACAGAAAATTAGGTAGGTGGAGTAGACAGAACACAATGCTGGGAGAAAGAAAGCCTAGTCAGTGAGTCACCATGATTCTCCCTCCTGAGACAGACGCAGGTTAAGATCTTTCGTGGTAAGCCACCTCATGGGACTACACAGATTATTAAATATGGGTTAAAACAAGATGTGAGAATTAGCCAATTAAGAGGCTACAGATAACGGGCCAGGCAGTATTTAAAAGAATATAGTTTCCGTGTAATTATTTCAGGTAAAGCTAGCCGGGAGCTGGGGCCGCGGCCTGCTGCTCCCACTACTACAGAGCTTAATGGCTAAGGCATGAGTCTTTTAAAACCTTAATACTGGACTGTAGCATGGATTCTAGTTTTTCTTAATGAATAAAATCTGGAGTCAGATGTTAGGGGTTAATGCTGAACATCAGAGAAACAGTGCGGCCAGCCACTAGTGAGTCCTCACGTCTACCAATGCTCAGACCAGAAAGCAATCCTGTCCTCAGACTGCAACCTCAGACAGCAACTGTGTCCAACAAACCACAGACTGCCTGAGATCCGGTCTCTTCTGCCTCATATTCCTCTCTCCACGCAGCCATATCATCCGTGTCTCCCCGCCCTAGTGCTGGGATTAAAGGGGTGGGATCCCAATGCTGGGATCAACTTTCTGTGAGTACTCTTTCTCTTCTACACAGATTCCTTCAGTGTAGCCAGGGTGGCCTTGATCTAAGAGATCTGACTGCATCTGTCTCCCTTGTCCTGGGACTAA
This sequence comes from Microtus oregoni, assembly GCF_018167655.1. Lineage (NCBI taxonomy): Eukaryota > Metazoa > Chordata > Mammalia > Rodentia > Cricetidae > Microtus > Microtus oregoni. The sequence goes on from NW_024544984.1 coordinate 26,725, forward strand.
AGCTGTGTGCAAATACTTCCTGGGCACTAATATCTTAGCTCTGCTCTCTGACCTTCAGGCAAACTTTATTTATTAAAACAAGCAAAATATCACTACACTTGACGCAGGGACACACATCCTCCATCAAGGCTACACTTCCTAATCCTTTTGAAAAGGTCGATCAACGGGGGACCAAGAACAACAGGACCCTATGGAGGCCATTCTCCTTCACACCACCTGAGGGCACAACTTCTCCCTCATTGACCCTCAACCTCCTAAATATCCTGACCACTCATGAAATACTCTGCTTTTCCACAGGGAGATTTTACCTCGTGGGTTGAACTCAGCTTTGACTGGTAGTGTGTGTGTTGCTTGTGCTCTTTCCTGTTACTCAGGAACTTTCCATCCTGGGGTCCTTACTGATCCACAGTTGTATAGTTGTCCTGAGACCCACAGGCTACCACAACATGATAGGGGACTAATCTCTCCCAAATGAGAGGAAGTGAACACTCTCCTGGATAGGTTTGAAATCCAAGACACACCTCCCAGTTGTTAGAAACAGCCCATATCGCAGTGTTTCACAAAGGCACACACACACACAAAGTGTGTTCTCTCAGGGAGGCCAGTCCTTTGGAAAATAAGATGTTTCAGAACCAAATCCAGCCTAGAAACACACTGGACCAATATAGCAGTACCCCAAACACACATTTTAACCCTTATGTACATGGTTAACCATACCTCAGTCCTTGGGTGGGAACTTGAATTCATATCTGCCATGATTGTTTCCTTGCACACAGGGGGAGGGGAGGCTCAGGAAGTATGAGTCCTTTCTGGGATTTGTTCACCTTTGTGGTCGCTGTTGTGTGTCTTTGTTTTCAATAACATTTCTCAGTCTGAGCACAGAGGGAGAGTTTGAAAGAAATACTTTATTACAGGATGCTTACGATCGACGATTTAGGAAGCGCTTCTGTACAGCAGAATGTGTGTGGGCTACTGTGATACCATTGAGTACCTTGTCTTGGAGTTGATGTGGTTTAGGGACACGGAGAACGGCAATATCAGGGGGTGATCTGCTCAGTCCAGTTCTCGCTGCTGGTGTCCAGGTGCCTTGTAGTTTCAGTCAGTGTGGTTTCCTTGAGAAGGCTGTCCTTGGGGGGATTGTGAAGAGGAAGAGCTGGACACCCTGGTTGCTATGCCCAGACTCAGTTCATAGCAGAACAAGAGACATTTTTTTAGATGCTCCTGGCATTTCTGGCCTCTAGGAAGTTTGAAGCAACCGGCCAAAATACCACTTTCAATTTTACCAAGGAAAGACACTGACCACTTTTTTTGAGCTCCTTTACCCTCAAGTGCCTAGCCACTCTCTCTGTCCTGCTTGCCTCAGGCCCCTGTGTGGTGCATATAGTTGGTATGGTTTGTTTACCCCTATCCTGGTCTCTTGTGAACATTAGCTGACAGCTGCCTTTACTTCATTTCCTCTGGGTTTATTTCCAGATTCTAATATTATATCATCCTTTGGCTTCCTTCTGAAAGTCTCTCTCTCTCTCTCTCTCTCTCTCTCTCTCTCTCTCTCTCTCTCTCTCTCTCTGTGTGTGTGTGTTTGTGTGTGTGTGTGTGTAGATATAGATATTAAGGAAAGTAAGGACTCAAAAGAAGAAGGCCTTATTTTCCCAGAAACAGGAGATAATCTCTGGAGGAATGCAAGCTGAGACTTAGGGCCAAGCTCTGTGACATCTTGAATCAGCCCTGCTTGAGCCAGTGAAGCTTCCTGTGTTAGACCAGAAATAATAAGGAAAATGGTGTTCCTCACACATGCTAGACCTACAGGATTTGAAGCCATCTGGTGGACACTGAATACCTCGGGAACCACTACAGGGAAGGATGTCCAACCTTCTTGTCCTCACATACCAGACCATGTGGGCAGCAGAGACCAAGGCTCTCTTCTGCCCCTCCCTGACACATCACCAAGTGGTACCTGATAGAGCCAGCTGAATCTCAGAAGTTCACTTTTCAGGTCAGAGGAGCTGTGCCAGCAATTATTTACACACCCACGGATTTCTGCTGTTCTCAACCCTGGCCAAAAGGCTGCTTTTGCAGTGGGTCGTGGTGAATGCAGAGTCTACACACAGGGCTGCAGTTTAAATTAGATCAGCAGTCACAAAATGGGAACCAGAACCTATGCAGCTTAAAGGAGTTCAGTTTGTACCAGGCCTTGCACAGAAGAGGGAAGCCAAAAGATCCACAATGTGAGAATGTGAGAAAGCTCGGTAGTAGTCTGAGTGCCGATCACCTTCAGATGGGAAAATTCTTTGGATGTTTGGTGTACCTGATGCAAAAGGGTTTCTGTGTTGGTAGTGGAAAGGACACTTGCGACAGAAAACAAGCTGAGACAATCTGAGATCCTGTCTCTGATAACAACACCCCCTCTCAATGACAGCAGCCCAGTTTGTCACTGTTTGTAAAGCTGGTTCTGGGTACAGTCACAGAGCAGACAGGCTTCTCATGATGAAGACACAAAAATGCTCATGATTACAATAAAACCAGGGGAAAGACCCTCTCTGTGCGTTTACTGTAGAATGGTGGGACACGGTCACCGTGCCCTAAGCCCATGGCCGAGTGCTCGTCAAAGATGGCGAGGATTTATCACATAAGGTCCTGAGAGGCTTCATGGATGGGCCTGACACATAAAATACAATGAAGAAGAAGATATCCACAAATAGAAACATGTGGTATGGTTTCTACTCTATAGCTCCATATAAACAGCATTGTTTATGGAATTGCACGATACAGCATCCCAACCTGGGAGATCCGAGGAGCAGGCTGGACTTTCCAGATTTCATTATCAATTGCTTCAACCGACAGGTTACACACCTGTAGGTCAAATGGTGCCAGTCTATTTTGGCAGCAGTTTTTCTCCTGACTCCTGCACCAGGAGGGCAAAAGCCCATCTATGTGAAAAAAACTTTAACCCATGACTTGATTCATATGACACAGAGAACAAACAGCAAAATGAAGCCTTGATGCAAGATAGAATGATTGTAGCCAAAATTTGGAGGGGCATCTTTAATTCATATGCACTGTTTATATTTATTGATATACACTTGGAACATCCTTACATCCCTGGCTGGAGGCTGCTTGGCCATGGTGTCGGCCTGATTTAATGCATTTTTAATCTGATTTATAAGAGCTTTTGTACATTATTTTCTTTAAGAGCATTTGTGCATACTCATGAGGGAAAGTGGTTTCAAAATTTCTTTTGTTGTTGATGAGTCCTTGTGCAGGTTGAGTATCAGGTAATACTACTTTCAAGAACTGTGATGTGTAGTATTCCTTCCTTTCCCATTTCCTGGACTAATTTGAGCAACAGTGCTCTTTGTCCTTTCATGGTCTGGTGGAACTCAGGTTATCCTATCTGATGCTCCGCCTTTCAACGTTGAATTTTTTTTACAGCTCCGTGCTAGCCACTGATCTGTGTCTGTTGTCTATATCCACTTGGGTCCATTTTGATCAATCAAATGTATGTATATGTCATGTCGTTCTTGTAGAAGGTTTGAGAGTGAGAGGGAGGCCACCATGAGCATTGAAGTAGGGGTTCTGATTGGCGTCATGAAAATAAGGTACTCATGAATGCCATGCTCAAAGATCACAAGAAATGTTACAAAACAAAAAGATTGTCTCTACCCTGGAGAGGGACATTTTATACTCATAACAGGAACAATTCATCAGGATAAAGTCTCAATCCTGAATATCTATGCCCCTAATATAAAAGCACCCACGTACGTAAAAGAAACATTACTAAAACTCAAGGCAGCCATCAAACCGCACACACTAATAGTAGGAGACTTCAACACTCCTCTCTCACCAATGGACAGGTCAATCAGACAGAAACCTAACAGCGAAATTAGAGTATTAATGGAGGTAATGAAGCAAATGGACTTAACAGACATCTATAGAGCATTCCAACCAACGAGGAAAGAATATACCTTCTTATCTGCAGCTCATGGAACCTTCTCGAAAATTGACCACATACTCGGTAACAAAGCTAACTTACACAGTTACAAAAAAATATTAGTAACCACCTGTGTCTTATCAGATCACCATGGATTAAAGTTAGAATTCAACAATGCTACCCCCAGAAAGCCTACAAACTCATGGAAACTAAACAGTCAACTACCGAACCATACCTGGATTAAGGAAGAAATAAAGAAAGAAATTAAAGTCTTCCTTGAATTCAATGAAAATAAACAAACAACATACTCGAACTTATGGGACACTATGAAAGCAGTCCTAAGAGGAAAGTTCATAGCACTAAGTGCCCACTTAAAGAAAACTGAGAGAGCTCACATTGGAGACTTAACAGCCCACCTGAAAGCTCTTGAAAAAAAAAAGAAGCACTCACCTAGGAGGAGTAGAAGACTGGAAATAATCAAACTGAGGGCTGAAATCAACAAAATAGAAACACAGAAAACAATGCAAAGAATCAATGAAACATAAAGCTGGTTCCTGGAGAAAATCAACAAGATTGATAAACCCCTATCCAAACTAATCAAACGGCAGAGAGAGAATACGCAAATTAATAAGATCAGAAATGAAAAGGGGGACATAACCACAGACACAGAGGAAATTCAGAGAATCATTAGATCTTACTATAAAAGCCTGTATGCCACTGGAAAATGTAAAAGAAATGGACACTTTTTTAGATAAATACCATATACCAAAGTTAAACCAGGACCAGGTGAACAATCTAAACAGACCTGTTAGTTGCGAAGAATTAGAAGCTGTTATCAAAAACCTCCCTACCAAAAAAAGATGCCCTTTCTTATAGTGTGAATTTTAATTGGTCTTAATAATAAAAACCTGGTGTCAGATATTGGGGACCATGTTGCCATATTAGAGAGACTAAGAGCAATAGACAGCCCCCCCTTCCTGGACAATTCCTCAGTCTGAATGTCCTGTCTCCTCCTGCCTTATATTACTGTCTCCACCTTCACAGTGCAGGGATTAAGGGCATGAATTTCCACCACCTGGCTCTTTTTTCATTTACTTAGATTGGATCAACCTCATATAATCCAGGGTGGTCTTGAACTCCTGATCTTCTTCCTTCCTATTCAAATGTGCTGGGTTTAAAGGCGTCTGCCACCCTTGCCTGTCCTCTATGGCTAACCAGTGCCTAATGCCACCCTCTGATCTTTAAGCAAGCTATATTTGTTAGAGTACAAACAAGATATCATCACAATGAAATAAATGCCCCCTCACTCCTTGCCATCTGCAGGAAACCATAGCTGATCCAGGCCCTCAACAAATGCAGCACTAGGGAGAGTAGGCCCTGCCCATCTCCTGGGAAAAACAGTAGAGATGACCATGTTGCTGTGGGGACAGGTGAGCAAACTCTGAGAATGTAAGGGTGAGTGATCCGGTCCCAGCACTTCATCTAACACACAGTGTCATGAGCAAGGGACAGAAGCCCCCTCAGCACACCTCAACGCCTATGGAAGGTGGAGGAGCTGTCCATGTGGTCAGAAGACCCAGAGAGCTGGAGTTATCCCTGCCTCTCACCAGCTGTAGCAGCCTGCAGAGTGGACCATACACACCGCCTGAGCATCATAATAGTGCTGGCCCTTGTGGTATAGGTTTGGGCATGCTAGCCCTGGTGGTATAGGTTTCAATGAGCTGGCCCAGAGCACAGAAGTGCAGGAGAAACAACATCAACCCTTGCTGCTCACTGCACAGGTGAGCTAGCTGGGGTGTTGCTGGAAAGCTCACACTTGTTTTGAGGTTGAGAGAGACCTGGCAGGGTGACCAACCCAGTAACTACCCAGACACCAAAACGTGGCTAAGTGTAGGCCCATCCCATCATCCACCACTTCTGGGATCTACTGGAGCATGTGAAATGGCCAGCCCTGAAGACCCAAAGTTACAGAATCATCGTGACAACAACAGGAGCCCTAGGGAGAGCTGATGTCTATGGTATAGCAAAAACCAGAGGCCTGGGACCAGACCAATGACTCATTGTCCTGAACACTAGCAAGTGCATATGGACTAAAGTTTTACAGTGTGACTCCCTGAGCCCTAGGGAGAGCTGATGTCTATGGTGTAGCAAAAACCAGAAGCCTGGGACCAGACCAATGACTCATTGTCCTGAACACTAGCAAGTGCATATGGACTAAAGGTTTACAGTGTGACTCCCTGAGTCACTACAGCAGCTGCGATGAGTTTTTTAATTCCTTTCTTCCTCGTTTCTCTTATTGTAATTTTTGTTTTCCTTTTTTTGTGGGGGGAGTTAGTAAGGGTAGCGGGGATATTGGTAGGGATGGGGATATGAGTGAGATTGGGATCCATGAAGCAAAACCTACAAGGCAAAATTAAAAATGTTAAGTTGGTTTTGGATGTTCCTTCATTGTATAAGATTATTTTGGCTATCCCGGGTTTTTTGTTTTTCCATAAAAGTTGATTTTTGTTCTCTCATGGTCTGTGAAGAATTTTGTTGGGACTTTGAGAGGGATCCCGTTGAATTTATAGATTGCCTATGGTAGAACTGCCATTTTTACTATGTTGATCCTACCCATCCAAGAGCATGGGAGATCCTTCCATTTTCTGGTGTCCTCTTCAATTTCTTTCTTCACAGTCCTAAAGATTTTGTCACATAGATCTTTCACTTCCTTGGTTACTGTAACCCCAAGATACTTTATGCTATTTGTGGCTATCATGAAAGGTGAAGTGTCTCTAATTTCCCTCTCTGTTTCTCTATCCTTTGTGTATAGGTCAACTTACTTTTTTGAGTTGATCTTGTATCCTGCCACATCACTAAAGGTGTTTATCAGCTGTAGGAGTTCTCTGGTAGAGTTATTGGGGTCACCGATGCATACAAACATACCATCTGCAAAAAACGAAAGTTTGAATTCTTCCTTTTCGATTCAAATCCCCTTGATGTCTTTATGTTGTCTTATTGTTATTGCTAAAACTTCAAGCACTATCTTGAAGAGATATTTTGAGAGTGGACAGCCTTGTCTTGTTCCTGATTTTAGTGGAATGGCTTTGAGTTTCTCTACATTTAATTTGATATTAGCTGTTAGTTTGCTGTTTATTGCTTTTATTATATTTAGATATGATCCTTGTATCCCTTACCTCTCTAAGACCTTTATCATAAAGGGGTGTTGAATCTGTCAAATGCTTTTTCAGCATCTAATGAAATGATAATATGGTTTTTCTTTCAGTTTATTTATATGACACTGAAGGTCATGCTCAACCTCTTTAGCGACCAGGGAAATGCAAATAAAAACAAATTTGAGATACCATCTTACACCTGTCACAATAATTTAAAAACACCAAGGATAGTCTGTGTTGGAAAGGATGTGGAGTAAGGGGTACAGTCATTCATTGCTGGTGGGAATGCAAACTTGTGCAACCACTTTGGAAATCAGTGTGGTGGTTTCTCGGGAAACTGAGAGTCAACCTACCTCAGGATCCAGCAATTCCACTCTTGGGAATATACCCAAGAGATGCCCAATCATACTACAAAAGCATTTGTTCAACTTTGTTTATAGCAGCATTCTTTGTAATAGCAAGAACCTGGAAACAACCTAGATGCCCTTCAATGGAAGAATGGATGAAGAAAGTGTGGAGTATATACACATTAGAGTACTACTCAACGGTAAAAAACAATTGCATATTGAATTTTGCATGTAAATGTCTGGAAATAGAAAACACTCTTCTGAGTAAGATAACCAAGACCCAAAAGGATGAATATGGTATGTACTCACTCATTAGTGGACTCTAGTCATAAATAAAGGACATTAAGCCTATAGTTTGCAAGCCTAGAGAAGCCAAATAAGAAGGTGAACCCCAAGAAAAACATATATAGATCCTCCTGGAAATTGGAAGCAAATAAGATTGCTGGGCAAAAGTTGGGAGCATGGGGGTGAGGGAGGGTGGGGGTAGGTTTGGAAGAAGGGGAGAGGGGGAGAGGGAAGGGAGAAAGGAAAGACTGGAGAGAGCTTGGGGGAGTGGAAGGGTGGAGATGGAGGAAGGGCAGATATAGGAGCAGGGAAGAAGATATCTACATTAAGGGATCCATTTTAGGGTTGACAAGAGACTTGGCTCTAGAGGGGATCCCAGGTGTCCACGGGAATTTCCCCAGATAGGTCATTGGGCAGCAGAGCAGAGGGTGCCTGAACTGGCCTTGCCCCACTATCACACTGATGATTATCTCGAATATCACCATAGATTCTTCATCTGGCAATGGATGGAGATAGAGTCAGAGACCCTCATCAGAGCAATGGACTGAGCTCCCAAAGTCCAGTTGAAGAGTAGAAGGAGGGAGAAGATGAGCAAGTAAGTCAGGACCGGGAGGGGTTGGTCTACCCACTGAGACAGTGCCTGTTCTAATGGGAGCTCACAAAATTCAGCTGGACCAGGACTGAAAGAGCATGCAATAAAACCGGACTCTCTAAATGTGGCTAAAAATGGGGGCTGACTGAGATCCCATTGATAATTGCACTGGGACTTGTTTCTGCTGCATATACTGGCTTTTAGGGACCCAAGTCTGTTTGGATGCAAAGCTTCCTAGGCCTGGATGTAGGGAGGGAGGGCCTTGGACTTCCCACAGGGCAGGGTTCCCTGCCTTTTCTTAAGGAGGGAGAGGGAGGAAGAAGAGGGAGTGTGGAATATGGAAGGGTATGGAAGGAAGTGTAAATGTTTTAATGGAATAAATAAATAATAAATAATGTTAAGTTGGGATCCTAATATGAAATTGGACCTAGTATTATAAAACAAACCCATTTCATAACTACAATACCCCTGGAAATGAGCACATCCATCAGAACAGAGACAATTATGTAGCCATCTCTGTGGGAAGACAGATGATTTTCCACTGGGCCAAATACAAAATACCTGTATGTGTTCATGCTGCTTAATCTCCCAAACTCTTTTCATTCAATTTCCCAACTTTGTCAGATAACCTCAGAGTGAAATAAAGTTTCCCCTAGCCCCTCAAACACACTACAATTACTTATCTATTTAAATATTTGTCACCATGTGTATCTATGTGTCTGTGTGTGTGCCTATATTCATGCCTGCAGGCTTCTCATGGTGAACATGGACAAGTCAGAATAAAACACCTGGTCGTTGTTTCCATTCTTAATACCATGTGGGTCTCTACCATCAACCTGAGCTTGTCATTGGTGGCAAAAGGCCTTGAGACCAACAGCTTCACTTGTGTGTCATCTTGGAGACCCCAGGGTTCTTTTCCCAGCATCCCTCAGTGTTTGCCTAAGTACACTTGCATCCACACCACCACCAGTCAATCCACATTGCTCTCAGGTCAGCCATTCACATCGGCACTGCATGGGGGCATGTTTGCAACCTGGAGAATGAATAGTTCTGAATGTAGCCAGTCAGTAGTAGACCAGGCATTTATTCCCAGCAATTGGGGGGCAGAGGCAGATGAATCTCTGTGAGTCTGAGGCTAGCCTGATATACACAGAGCGAGTTTCAGGATAGGCTCAAAGGTCCACAGTGAAACCATGTTTCACAAAACAAAAAAAATTAAATCTGAATATTATGGTATCCCAGCAACAAGAATGGAGTGTAGAGATTCTCGGGATCAGTTCTCTCCTGAGAACAAAAATTCTTAGAAGAACAGCAGCTTACTCTGAACCTTCTGCACGTCTACCTACTGATTATAATTTCTGTGATAGTGGAGATTTTGGGACACTGCAGCTCACGGCTCAACCACACTTTGTCTTGGGATATCTTTATCCTCCATGGTAGACATTCACAGACCAGCCCTCTGCGTGACCTCACATCCTGTGACTGGCCAGTGACTTGGAAATGTACTTACAAACCAGTGGATGGCACCAAGTTAGGGGCTTCCAGTGTCACTAGATGGCAGCTCAGGCCCATAGCACAGATTGCCCCACTTTGTTGCAATTACTAGACATATTTCTTCCAATGCATTACAAAATGGCTTTGCTCTTCACTATTCTTTCTTCTGGTATTATAGAAACATGATGAGCAAGTGGCCACGTTGGAACATGGAATTCAAGGTAAACCAAATTTGAGATCAAAGTCTAAGGTCACTCAAATGTGGGTACAGAATAAACTAGAGCCTGTCTCCTGGGTGGTTAGAGTTGTTTCTCTATGGAGTGGCTTCTTCACTTGCCTCAGTGGTAGTGTTAGGGAGTACCCTCTTTTCTTTATTTTCTTACTGAATTTTCCTTTAAAAATGCATTAGACTTCAGAATCCTGATGGCTTCAGTTGTACATATCTGTTCATTGTAATGTATTTTTTCTACATTCTGAGTCATATTTCCTGCATATTTGTTCACTTTCTATGAATATGATTTTTCTTCACTGTTAGCAGTGAAAAGCTCAGACTTATGGCCCTGCTTTCCACTGTGAGGATTAGAAGTAGCTTCTCTCAGCTATGAACTCCAAGTGCATCCACATCTGATCTTGACAGCAAACTCTGGAGTAGCCCTGTCCCTGAGACAGTGACTTAGTCTCCTACTTCTTGCAGATAACAATAAGTTGACGGAGAAAGTGGGTGGTATCATGAGCATAGAAAACCTCAAAGCCCACCAGACAGTGACAACATTCACTTCCTCAAAAAAGGCCAAAGTCACTCCAACAATGCCACCCCTTGTATTAATGCCACTCACCATGAGATTATGGGGGCCAATGACATTCAATCTCTTATACCCACAGATCAGGCCCACTCCTTCAAAACCAGGTAGAAACACCCTACCCCACCAGAAGCCCAGGGCACTATGTCACCACCAGAGCCCAGCCATTCCAGTACAGCATGCCCTGATATTCCAAAACAGCCTAAGCACAAGAATTGATCTTTTGGCATTAGTATTTAAGACCTTTATTTAGAGGTGTTTGCAGTTGGTTGGCATAATTTAAAGAACATTGAAGGTGTATTGAGAAACACCAAATTAAAAATACACAACACATTTGTTAGGTAAGACATGCTACATAGTTAATGCTGATATTTCTATTGTATCCGGTCAACTGTCCAAAGAAAGCCCTTGATGTTCATTCGTTATTCTTGGTATTTCATCTCCATTTCTTCTTGAATTTACAGACCACGTGATGGTATAGATGGTAACCCGGCATTTACTCAGTCACGCCTTGCTTGGTCTTGGCTGCAGACAGATTCTTATAGGGTGGATCACATGCCTTTGTTCTTTCTTTCCCACTCTGTGGCTTCTTTGGGCGTCTTTGTTGGTGATTGAAGTTGCAGTGATTATGACGTCGAGGTGGCTGCTGACCTTGGGTCTCCTCCCCTTGATTTTCCTCATAGTGCCCATTGCTGTCCTGTCTTTGCTGTCTTTGGCGAGGTGGGCCCCTGCGGAACTGTGGTCTGTAATTGCGATACTTATCCGGTCTCACTGGTACACCTCTCCCTTTTGTACCTTGTTGGCCAGCACCCTCCATCACTTGTCTTTGCTGGTCTTGTTGAGCTTGGCCTTCATGAGTGCATTCTGATTGCTCCTTCCTTCCACCAATCTTCCTATTCCGGTAATTTTGCTGGGAATTACGTCGAGGACCACTACAACCTCGATAGCATCTATACTGGTTATGCTCTGATGCATATTTACCACCTCGAATTTCTATTCCACCGGGGCCTGTAACATTTAACGCCATTGCACCCTTTTCTCCTTCAACAATATCAAACTCCACAGACTCTCCGTCTCTTACCCTGCGAAGGTACTTCCTGGGGTTATTCATCTTTATGGCAGACTGGTGGACGAATATGTCTTCTTTGGTGTCATTTACCTTGATGAATCCGTAACCCTTCTTGACATTGAACCATTTAACTATGCCCAAAACCTTCCCTGCGATTTGCTTCTTCTCCCTGATGGCCGGCACTGCTGGTGTGAGACAGCCTGGGATGTCACTGCCTGCGCTGCTGCTCATAGAGCCAGGCTTGGTATCTACAGCCCTGAGGATGGCATCAGGGGCATCAGCTGGCTGCTGGGTCTTCGCCTCACTGGTAATGGCTGCTGTAGTGGTGACTCCAGTCTGCAGGGACTGCTGTGTCTCCTCCAGTGGTGGATTGGTGACTAGGTCAGCAGCCTCGGTGGTGCTCTCGGGGCTCTCTGGGGCCAGCTGTCTACTTGCGGTGTCCATTGACTTCAAGAAATTAATCGTAAAACCAGCTTTGTCATGAGGATTGAGTCCCTTAAAGGAGAGAAGAACGACATTCTTACATAAACCAAGGAAAAGACAACCACAAAATTAGAGGTTATCAGCAAATCCCTTACAAAAGGACAAAAAATTCAAGAAAAATACAAACTGATGATAGAAACTATTTAAGACATGACAATTGGAATAGAAACAATAAAGAAAACACAAACCTGGGGAACTCTGGAAATGGAAAATCTGTGTAAACAAATAGGAAACACAGATGTAAGCATCCCCAACAGAATACAAGAAATGGGAGAGACAATCTCAGCGAATAAAGACAAGAAAGAGGAAATGGATTCATCATTCAAAGAAAATCTTAAATCTAAACAATTCCTAACAGAAAACATCCAGAAAATCTCACATCATGAAAAGACCAACACTAAGAATAATAGGTATTGAAGGAGAATGATCCCAGCCCCAAAACTCAGAGAATACATTTTACATAATCATAGAAAATTTTCCTGACCTAATGTAGGATTTGTCTATAAAAATACAAGTAGCTTTCAAATCTACAAAAGGATGGATCAGAAAAGAATGTCCCCACTCTACCTAATAAACAAACACTAAAGTTGCAGAATAAGGAAAAAATATTAAAAGCTGCAAGAGAAAAAAAAGAAAGTAAAATATAAAGGCATATATATAAGAATCACACCGACAACTCAATGGAGACGTTAAAAGCCAGAATGGTCTGGACAGAATTCTTGCAGATAATAAGTGCTTATCGATACCAGCACAGACTAATAAACCCAGTAAAACTTTCATCGATGGATCAAATACAACATTTCTTGAGAAAGTCAAATTTAAACAAGTATCTTTCTAGAAACCCAGTCCTACAGATGGTGCTGAAGGAAACTCCAACCCAAGGAAGTTGATGTCACCCATGTAAACACAGGAAATAGAAAATCTCACACTGACAAAATCCATAGAAGGAGTATATGGACACATGCACGCACACACACACACACATACACACATACATGAATGCGAACACACGCACTTACATACACATACACACATACACCAACACACACACTCCACCATGACCTTCATGACCAGTATAAGAACAGGAAGAAACAGTCGGTGGTCATTAATATCTCTCCACATCCGTGTACTCAATTAGTTGATAAGAAGACACTGGCTAAAATATGGATGTGATATCAGGACAGGTCTTTTTCCTGCATTCCAGAAATCCCCCTCAACATCAAAAGTTGCCTCAGAATAAAGGGTTGGGAAAAGCTTTTCCTATCAAATGAGCCTAACAAGCAAGCGGGTGTACCTATTCTAATAGCTCACAAAATAGACATCAAAGAAAAATTAACTAAAGGAGATGGTAAAAGACATTTCAGATGCATTAAAGGAAAAGTCGACCGGAATGACAGATCAATTCTGAACACATATGCTCCAAATAAAGGACTTTCACTTTTACAAAAGAACATTACTAAAGTTTAAATCACACATCGAATAGTGTGAAACTTCAACACTCCACTCTCACCAGTGGGCAGGTCTTTAGGACAGAAACTAAACAGAGAAAAAAATGGAACTAACAGATGTTATGACTCAAATTCACCTACTGGATATCTACAGAACATTTCACCCGAACATAAAAATATATTCCTTCTTCTCAGCACCTCATTGAGCCTTCTCCAAAATTGACCTCAAACTTGGTCACAAAGAAAGTCTCAACAATAAAGGAAATCTGAAGTTACCCCTGTCACCTATCAGACCATCATGGATTAAAGTTGGGTTTCAACAACAACAGAAACATCAGAAAACCTACAAAATCAGAGAAACTGAACAGTTCTCTACTTAATAACCACCCAGTCAATGAAGAAGTAAGAGAGAAATGAAAGACTTCCTAGAATTCAATGTAAATGAATGTACAACTTACCCAAATTCATGGGGCACAGTGAACGTGGTGCTGAGAGGAAAGTTCCCAGCACTAAGTGCCTGCATAAAGAAATGAGAGAATTCTCATACCAGTGACTTCATAGTACACATGAAAATTCTAGAACAAAAAGAAGCAGCCACACCCAAGAGGAGTAGACAGCAGGAAATAATCAAGTCAGGGCTGAAATAAACAGAATAGAAAAAAAGAAGGCAATGTAAAGAATCAATTAAACAAAAGTTGGTTCTTTGAGAAAATCAACAAGAAAACCAAATCCTTATTCATACTAACTAAAAGACACAGAGAGAATATCCACATTAACAAAAGCAAAAATCAAAATGGAGTTATAATCACAGAAACTAAGGAAAGGGAAAGAATCATTGGTCATTATTCCAAAATTTCCCTACACAAAATAGAAAATCTGAAAGAAATAGACAATTTTATCTATGTAAACCATGTACCCACTTTCCATCAACATGAGATAAGTAATTTAAACAGACCTATAACCCTCAAGGAATAGAAGCAACATTTAAAAGTATACCAACTAAAAAGTTCCAAGTCCAGATGGTTTCTTTCTTTCTTTATTAAATATTTCTGCCTCCTTCCCGCCACTGCCTCCCATATCCCTCCCCCTTCCCCAATCAAGTCCCCCTCCCTCATCAGCCCAAAGAGCAGTCAGAGTTCCCTGCCCTGTGGGAAGTCCAAGGACCACCCACCTCCATCCGGGTCTAGTATGGTGAGCATCCAAACTGCCTAGGCTCCCACAAAGCCAGTACGTGCAGTAGGATCAAAAACCCATTGCCTTTGTTCTTGAGTTTTCAGTAGTCCTCATTGTCTGCTATGTTCAGCAAGTCTGGTTTTATCCCATGCTTTTTCAGACCCGGGCCAGCTACCCTTGGTGATTTCAACACAGAATTCTATCAGATTTTTAAAGAAAAGCTAACACCATTACTCCTCAAATTATTTCAAAAATAAAAACAAAAGCAATATCTCCATATTCATTTTATGAGGTCATTATACCCATTATACATAAACCACACAAAGTCTCAACAAAAAGAGAATTACTCTACCAATCTTCTTCATGATCATAGATGCAAAAATACTCAATAAAGTGCTTGTAAAGAGAATCTATAAAACATCCAAAGAATCATTCACCATGATCAAGTGGGCTTCAGCCCAGCAATGCAGGCATGATTGGGCATAGGAAAATCTTTCAATGTCATCCACCTTATAAAGAAACTGGAAGAAAATAAAAACACATGATGATCTCATTAGATTTTGAAAAGAGTTGAGAAAATTAAACACCTATAGTGATATTTTATTTACATTTTAATAAATAAAATTTGTCTGAAAAGTTCAAAAGTAAATCATTAAGAGGTCAGGTTTTGGTGGCATGCATCTTTCATCCAAGGATTTGGGAGACAAAGGCAGAAGAATCTCTGTGAGTTCAAGTCTACCCTGAATTACAAAAGTTCAGAGCAGAAACAAATCCAGGAGGTGGTGGCCTCCCTCTTTAATCCTGGTAGGAGTGATTCACATGCCTTTAATCCCACCACTAGAGGGAATATAGAGTGAAAGGAGGGAAAGGCTTAGTCTGTTCAGGCTGAGCTTGTCCAGCCTTGGTAGAGGTTAAGACTTCATTAGAGGCTTGGCTGCTTTGATTTTCCAGTGTTTGGGTTGAGCCCAGAGACCTGTCTCTGGATTTTTATTATTCATGCTGCAAACATCCTGTCATGGTAAAAGTCTTGGAGAGATCAGGGATATAAGTGACATGTCTAACCATAATAAATGCAATATACAGCTAGCCGATAGCCAACATTCAATTAAATGGAGAGAAACTCAAGACAGCTCCATTAAAATCAGGAACAAGGCAAAGCTGTGCACTCTCTCTGTATCTATTCAATATACTGCTTGAAGTTCTAGCTAGACGAATAAGACAACTAATGGACACAATTAGAAAGGAAAAAGGTAACACATGACTGTTTGCAGATGATAAAATATTCTATACAATCTTCCCCCAAAATTTAAAAAGGTACCTCCTACAGCTGATCTGGCTTGATCCAAGATTAACTCATAAAACCACTAACCTTCCTATGTACAAAGTTAAATGGGCTGAGAAAAAACTCAATGAATAAAGACTCTTTGCAATAGTCAGAAATAATATAAAATATTTTGGGGTAACTCTAACCAAGCAAGTGAAATACACGTATGACAAGAACTTCAAATCTTTGATGAAATATGTTGGAGAAGATTTCAGAAGGTTTAAAAATCTCCCATGCTCATGGACTGGTAGGATTAACATAGTATAATGGCCATCTTAGCAAAAGAAATCTATATCATATATGGTGTCTCCATTATTCTCTCAACACAATTCTTACAGAATTTGAAAGGACAATATTCAATGATACATAGAAAAACAAAAAACCCAGGTCAACTTAAACCATCATGAAAAAAACAAGAACTTATGGAGTTATCGACATCCCTGATTTCAATCTTTACCACAGAGCTATGGTAATAATAAAACCCACGTGAAACAGGCAGTCGTTCAATGGAACCTAAATTTATCCAGGTTTAAATCTACACACCTGTGGACACTGGATTTTTAAAAAAGAAGCCAAAATTATTCAAGGGAAAAGAAGCATCTCCAACAAACTTTGCTGGTCTAACAAGATGTGTGCATGGGAAAGAATGAAAATAGCTCTATATCTATCACTGTGCACAAATCTCAAGCCTAAGTGGAACAAACCTCAAACTGAATGCAGATACATGGATCCTGATGGAAGAGAAATAGGGGAAGTAGCCTTGAGTGCATTGGCACAGGAGACTCCTTCATGAATACAACACCAATAGTGCAGACACTAGGATCAGCTGTTAAAACGGAACCTAATGAAACTGAAAAGCTCTGTAAGTCAAAGGACACTATCAATCTTTGATGTATAGAACAAAACAGCAGCCTACAAATGGGGAAAGATCTTCAATATGTCCACATCTTACAGAGTGCTGTTGTCGAAATACAGAAAGAACTCCAGGAACCAGATATGAAATTACAAATAATCCATTTTAAAAATGGGGTACAGATCTTTACAGAGAATTCTCAACAGAAAAGTCTCAAATGGCTGAGGAACACTAAGAAATGTTCAACATCTTTAGCCATCAGTCAATGAATTTTAAAGATTTGATTGTGGAAGTGTTCACCTTTGTTAAGATTACTCAAAGATGTCAGTTTGTGGAGAGCACCTATATTGTTGGAAACAGCCTGGGTTGTTTGTGAATTTTCATGGGGTCACTTTGGCCAACAACTCTATTAGATGTAACCTAACCCCAATACTGGAACTTCCTTTGGTGATAAGAGATGGGCAGTTGGGATTCTGTCTCTCCCATTATTTGGTGATGTCATTTCAATCTCCACCACATATGTATATATTTGAGGAGGTTTCTACTGTTTTAGTTTTCTATAATAGCCCTCAAATAGTCCTTAATATCACTGTCTCTCCCAATGTAAACCCGTGGAAGGGGGCGGAAAGAGTACAAGATTCAGCCTGGCAGGAGGCCCTAAGAGAAAAAGTCCCTCTAAGTCAACGTGAGCAAAGATCCTATGAACTCACAGAGACTGCAGCAGAATGCACAGGCCCTGCACAGGTCTGCACCAGGTACTTTGTGCCTATATCATGGCTTCCTGTTTAGTGTTTTCATGGGATTCCTAAGTGAGCAAACACGTGAGTCTCTGATTCGTGTGCCTTTTCTTAGGCACTTTTCCTCCTGTGGGTTTGTGATAGTTTTGTTTGGTCTTGTTATACTTTCTTTTGTTATATTGTTTAAAAATGAATGAATGAAAGAATGAAAGTAAGAAAGAATGAATGTAAAGTGAGCCAATATGATAAAGAGTAACAACAGAACTGGCACACCTGTTTGGAGAGGAAACTCAGGTTACTACATTGGAGTGACCCCCAGGTATATGAACCACTCCATGGCAGGTCTCAAGCTCAGCAGTAGTTGACCCCATATAGTGGACTCCACAGAATTTTTTTGTGCTTTTTTTTTTAATAGCTCGGCATTTAAGCCTCGGTTTTTATTTTTTTTATTTTTTTAAATATTTATTTATTTATTATGTATACAATATTCTGTCTGTGTGTATGTCTGCAGGCCAGAAGAGGGCACCTGACCTCATTCCAGATGGTTGTGAGCCACCATGTGGTTGCCGGGAATTGAACTCAGGACCTTTGGAAGAGCAGGCAATGCTCTAAACCACTGAGCCATCTCTCCAGCCCCGGTTTTTAATTTTTTTCCATTTTTTTTAATTGAGAAAAGGAGAAAAAGAAAAAAAAACAAGTTTCCACCTCCTCCCAGGGTCCCATTTCCCTCCCCCTCCTCCCACCCTTCTCCCCCTCCTCCCACCTTTCTCCCCCTCCCCCCACTCCTCTCCCCCTCCCTCTCCAGTCCAAAGAGCAGTCAGGGTTCCCTGCCCTGTGGTAAGTCCTAGGTCCTCCCCTCTCTGTCCATTCCTAGGAAGGTGAACAACCAAACTGCCTAGGCTCCCACAAAGCCAGCACATTACGTAGGTTCAAAACCCCGTGCCATTGTCCTTGGCTTCTCATCAGCCCTCATTGTTCGGCATGCTCAGAGAGTCCAGTTTATCCCATGCTTTTTCAGTCACAGTCCAGCTGGCCTTGGTGAGCTCCCAATAGATCAGCTCCACTGTCTCAGTGGGTGGGTGCACCCCTCGTGGTCCCGACTTCTTTACTCATGTTCTCCTTCCTTCTGCTCCTCATTGGGACCTTGGGAGCTCAGTCCAGTGCTCCAGTGTGGGTCTCTGTCTCCATCTCCATCAATCACCAGATGAAGGTTCTATGATGATATGCAAGATATTCGTCAGTATTGCTATAGGATAGTGTCATTTCAGGTTCCCTATCCTCAGCTGCCCAAGGAACTAACTGGGGATCTCGGCTTGGGCATCTGGAAGCCACTCTAGGTTCAAGTCTCTTTGCCAACTCTAAGGTGGCTCCCTTAACTAAGAATTGTGCTTCCGTGCTCCCCTATCTAACCTTCCTTTATCCCAATCCTCCTTTTTCCCCAAGTACCCCCATTCTCCCCTTCTCCCTTTTCTCTCCCCATCTCCCCTTACCCCCATCCCACCCCACTCCCAAGATCTCAATTTTCTCCCCGGCAATTTTGTCTACTTTCCATAGCCAAGAGGACAACTATATGTTTTTCCTTTGGTTCACCTTCTTACTTAGCTTCTTTGGGATCACCAATTGTAGACTCTGTGACCCTTGTTTATGGCTAGAAACCAATAATGAGTGAGTACATCCCATATTCATCTTTTTGGGTCTGGGTTACCTTACTCAGGATAGTGTTTTCTATTTCCATCCATTTGCATGCAAAATTTGAGAAGTCATTGTTTTTTACCGCAGCGTAGTACTCTAATGTGTAGATATTCCACACTTTCTTCATCCATTCTTCCATTGAAGGGCATCTAGGTTGTTTCCAGGTTCTGGCTATTACAAATAATAATGCTATGAACATAGTTGAACAAATGCTCTTGTCATGTGATAGGGCATCTCTTGGGTATATTCCCAGGAGTGGTATTGCTGGGTCCAGGGGTAGGTTGATTCCCGAATTTCCTGAGAAACCGAAACACCGATTTCCAAAGTGGTTGCACAAGATTGCATTCCCACCAGCAATGGATGAGGGTACCCCTTCCTCCACAGCCTCTCCAGCAAAGGCTATCATTGGAGTTTTTTATTTTAGCCATTCTGACAGGTGTAAGATGATATCTCAAAGTTGTTTGGATTTGCATTTCCCTGATCGCTAAGGAGGTTCAGCATGACCTTAAGTGTCTTTTGGCCATTTGAACTTCCTCTGCTGAGAATTCTCTGTTCAGTTCAGTGCCCCAATTTTTAATTGGGTTAATTAGCATTTTAAAGTCTAGTTTCCTGAGTTCTCTGTATATTTGGGAGGTCAGACCCTTTTCTGTTGCGGGGTTGGTGAAGATCTTCTCCCAGTCAGTGGGTTTCCTTTTTGTCTTAGTGACAGTGTCCTTTGCTTTACAGAAGCTTCTCAGTTTCAGGAGGTCCCATTTATTCAATGTTGCCCTTAATGTCTGTGCTGCTGGGGTTTTATGTAGGAAGTGGTCTCCTGTGCCCATATGTTGTAGAGTATTTCCCACTTTCTCTTCTATCGGGTTCAGTGTGTTCGGACTGATATTGAGGTCTTTAATCCATTTGGATTTGAGTTTTGTGCATGGTGATAGATATGGATCTATTTTCATTCTTCTACAGGTTGACAACCAGTTCAGCCAGCACCATTTGTTGAAGATGCTCTCTTTCTTCCATTGTATACTTTTGGCTCCTTTATCAAAAATGAGGTGTTCATAGGTTTGTGGGTTAAAATTCGGGTCTTCTATATGATTCCATTGGTCGACTTCTCTGTTTTTATGCCAGTACCACACTGTTTTCATCACTGTAGTTCTGTAATAGAGTTTGAAGTCAGGGATGATAATGCCTCCAGAAGATCCTTTATTGTATAGGATTGTTTTGGCTATCCTGGGTTTTTTGTTTTTCCATATAAAGTTGATTATTGTCCTCTCAAGATCTGTGAAGAACTTTGATGGGACCTTGATGGGGATTGCATTGAATCTATAAATTGCGTTTGGTAGAATTGCCATTTTTACTATGTTGATCCTCCCAATCCAAGAGCAAGGGAGGTCCTTCCATTTTCTGGTATTCTCCTCAGTTTCTTTCTTCAATGCCTTGAAGTTCTTGTCAAATAGATCTTTCACTTCCTTGGTTAGAGTTACCCCAAGATATTTTATGCTATTTGTGGCTATCATGAAAGGTGAAACTTCTCTGATTTCCCTCTCTGCTTCCATATCCTTTGTATATAAGAGGACGACTGATTTTTTGGAGTTGATCTTGTATCCTGCCACATTACTAAAGGTGTTTATCAGCTGTAAAAGTTCTTTGGTGGAGTTTTTGGGGGCGCTTATGCACACTATCATATCATCTGCAAATAACGAAAGTTTCACTTCTTCCGTTCCAATTCGAATCCCCTTGATCCCATTATGTTGTCTTATTGCTATTGCGAGTACTTCAAGCACTATATTGAAGAGGTATGGAGAGAGTGGACAGCCTTGTCATGTTCCTGAGTTTAGTGGGATGGCTTTAAGTTTCTCTCCATTTAATTTGATGTTAGCTGTCGGCTTGCTGTATATAGCTTTTATTATATTTAGGTATGAACCTTGTATCCCTAGTCTCTCCAATACTTTTATCATAAAGGGATGTTGAATTTTTTCAAATGCTTTTTCAGCATCTAATGAAATAATCATATGGTTTTTTTCTTTCAGTTTATTTATATGCTGGATTACATTGATAGATTTTCGTATGTTGAACCAGCCCTGCATCCCTGGGATGAAGCCTACTTGATCATAATGGATAATTTTTCTAATGTGTTTTTGGATTCGGTTTGCCAGTATTTTGTTGAGGATTTTTGCATCAATGTTCAAGAGTGAGTTTGGTCTATAATTTTCTTTCTTGCTTGAGTCTTTGTGCGGTTTTGGTATCAGGGTAACTGTGGCTTCATAAAAGGAATTTGGCAATGACTCTTCTGTTTCTATATTGTGAAATACATTAAGGAGTATAGGTATTAGTTCTTCTTGGAAGTTCTGGAAGAATACCGCATTGAAGCCATCTGGTCCTGGGCTTTTTTTGATAGGGAGGTTTTTGATAACAGCTTCTAATTCGTCGCAACCAACAGGTCTATTTAGATTGTTCACCTGGTCCTGGTTTAACTTTGGTATATGGTATTTATCTAAAAAAGTGTCCATTTCCTTTACATTTTCCAGTTTTGTGGCATATAGGCTTTTGTAGTAAGATCTAATGATTCTCTGAATTTCCTCTGTGTCTGTGGTTATGTCCCCCTTTTCATTTCTGATCTTATTAATTTGCGTATTCTCTCTCTGCCGTTTGATTAGTTTGGATAGGGGGTTATCAATCTTGTTGATTTTCTCCAGGAACCAGCTTTATGTTTCATTGATTCTTTGTATTGTTTTCCGTGTTTCTATTTTGTTGATTTCAGCCCTCAGTTTGATTATTTCCAGTCTTCTACTCCTCCTAGGTGAGTCTGCTTCTTTTTTTTCTATAGCTTTCAGGTGGGCTGTTAAGTCTCCAATGTGAGCTTTCTCTGTTTTCTTTAAGTGGGCACTTAGTGCTATGAACTTTCCTCTTAGCACTGCTTTCATAGTGTCCCATAAGTTTAAGTATGTTGTTTCTTTATTTTCATTGAATTCCAGGAAGACTTTAATTTCTTTCTTAATTTCTTCCTTAATCCAGGTATGGTTCAGTAGTTGACTGTTCAGTTTCCATGAATTTGTAGGCTTTCTGGGGGTAGGATTGTTGTTGAATTCTAACTTTAATCCATGGTGATCTGATAAGACACAGGTGGTTACTAATATTTTTTTGTAACTGTGGATGTTTGCTTTGTTACTGACTATGTGGTCGATTTTTGAGAAGGTTCCATGAGCTGCAGAGAAGAAGGTATATTCTTTCCTATTTGGGTGGAATGTTCTATAGATGTCTGTTAAATCCATTTGCTTCATTACCTCCATTAATTCTCTAATTTCTCTGTTAGGTTTCTGTCTGATTGACCTGTCCATTGGTGAGAGAGGAGTGTTGAAGTCTCCTACTATTAGTGTGTGCAGTTTGATGGCTGCCTTGATTTAGCAATGTTTCTTTTATGTACGTGGGTGCTTTTATATTAGGGGCATAGATGTTCAGGATTGAGACTTCATCCTGATGAACTGTTCCTGTTATGAGTATAAAATGCCCCTCTCCATCTCTCCTGATTGATTTAAGTTTGAAGTCTACTTTGTTAGAGATTACTATGGCCACACCTGCTTGTTTCTTATGTCCATTTGCTTGATAAGCCTTTTCCCAGCCCTTTACTCTGAGTAGGTGCCTGTCTTTGTAGTTGAGGTGTGTTTCTTGTAAACAGCAGAATGTTGGATCCTGTTTTCGTATCCAATCTCTTAGCCTGTGCCTTTTTATAGGTGAGTTGAGACCATTGACATTAAGTGATATTAATGACCCGTGGTTGTTAATTCCGGTCATTTTTTTAGTTGTAGAGTTTTTGTGTTTCCCTTCTTTGATTTGTGTTGGTGAAGGGTCTCTAGATGTCTGAGTTATTGTGGTCATTGTTGGACTCCTTGGTTAGTGATTTTCCTTCTATTACTTTCTGTAAGGCTGGATTTGTGGCTGCGTATTTTTTAAATTTGTTTTTATCCTGGAAAATTTTAATTTCTCCATTTATTGTGAACGAAAGCTTGGCTGGGTATAGTAATCTGGGCTTGCATCCATGGTCTCTCAGTTTCTGCAGTACATCTATCCAGGACCTTCTGGCTTTCATGGTTTCCATGGAGAAGTCAGGTGTAAGTCTGATAGGTTTACCTTTATAAGTAATTTGGCATTTTTTCTTTGCAGCTCTTAATATTCTTTCCTTATTCTGTATGCTTTGTGTTTTGATAATTATATGGCGAGGGGATGTCTTTTTTTGATCCAGTCTATTCGGTGTTCTGTATGCTTCTTGCACCTTCATAGGTATATCTTTCTTTAGGTTGGGAAAGTTTTCTTCTATAATTTTATTAAATATATTTTCTGGACCATTGAGCTGCACTTCTTCTCCTTCTTCTACTCCTATTATTCTTAGGTTTGATCTTTTTATTGTGTCCCATATTTCCTGAATATTTTGTGATGAGAGTTTGTTGGACTTGCTGTTTTCTTTGATCAGTGTGTTTATTTTCTCTATGGTATCTTCAGAACCTGAGATTCTTTCTTCTAACTCTTGTATTCTGTTGGTTATGCTTGTTTCTGTAGACTCTGTTTGTTTACTTAAATTTTCCATGTCCAGCCGGCCCTCTGTTTGTGTTTTCTTCTTTGCCTCCAGTTCAGTTTTCAAGTCTTGAACTGTTTCCATTATCTGTTTGATTGTTTTTCCTTGGTTTTCTATTCACTGATTTATTCAATTCTTCAAACTTTCTGTTATATTTCTCATCCATTTCTATAAGGGCGTTTTTTACATGCTGTTTAAGGACATCAATCACTTTCATGAAGTCAATCTTTTCTACTTCTTCTTGATTAAGGTGTTCATGTCCTCCCGCTGTGAGGTCGCTGGTTTCTGGTGGCTTCATGTTGCTTTTCAGCTTGTTGGGCGAATTCTTGCCTTGGCGTCTGCCCATCTCTTCTTCCAAATGCTCCCTTATGGATCTTCTTTTACCGGATCAGGTCTCCTTGCCTACCCTATGCTGGCTCTCCCCAACGTTGGCTCTCCCCAATGCTGTCTCTCCTGGCGCTGAGAGATCAGGCCTCCGTGCTGGTGGGCAGGTTGCAAACAAAGCGCCTACCCTGCTTGGTGCAGGCAGGCGATAGAAACAAAGGGACTCCCGCCCGCTTGGGTGCCCCAAGGATTCGGACCCAGTGCCCAGACAGGCTGGGCTGGGTGATGATATGTGCCGAAAAAGGGCGGTGGGGCCGAAGTGGGGAGGGTTCTGGATGGAAGCTGGGTGGGCTAGGAAGAAAGAGGCAGTATGCAGGGAGTGGAGGCCCTGCAGAGAGCCCAAGAAGGATAGGGGGCCAAGGAACCTCTGAGCTCCCCTTCCCGGGCTGGCGCCGTGGGGCCATAAACTCACCCCCCTTGTGCTTTTTCAAGAACTGTTTAAAGTTTGGGGGCTTGTTTTGCTTTAGTTTTTTTTCCCTTTGGGTGTTATTTCCTGGTTTGGGAGGTTTTGTTGTTGTAGTTGGTTTTTGATTGTTTTTGCTCTTTTGAAGAAAACACTAAAAGTTGGGTAGGTTGGCAGGGAGAGAGGTTCTGGAAGGTTTTTGGGGAGGAAAACATGATCAAATATATTTAAATTTAAACATTGTTTTAAATAATAAAAGTATAATAATGAAAAATAAATCATACAAAAATTTTATTCTTGGGCTTTTAATTTGATTTAATGTTTTATGTTCATTTATTTTGAGACTACTGAAATGGGACTTTCCCCTGATATCGTCCTGAGCATGTTTATTATTGGTATATAGAAAACAGAATTAGTTAAAATGCTGTCTTTCTATTGAATATTTCTATCAGGCATAAGCATTTGCAGGTGGAATATTTGGGGCGATTCAAATCTAGCATCATATGGTTTTCAAGTAGGGATAATTTGACTTCTTTCTTTCTTGTTTCTCTTCCTTTTGCTCCTTTATCTTGCCTGTTTTTCTAGTGAAATGCAGGCACTGGGTTGAGTAAGAGTGCTCATCCCTGATGTTAGAGGAAATTCTTTCAACCTTCCCAAAGCTAGGACAATGTTGACCTAAAGTCTGTTGTAGGTAGATTTTCCAGGTGAAGTTATGTTCCTACTTCAGAACTTTGGAAATTTGTCAAAGTCCTTTTCTGCATCTGTTAGGATGATCATATGTGTTCTGTGTTAGAGTGTATTTACATTGGTGTTATTCAGGGAAATCTAAAATTATCTCTGCGGAGATCACACAGTACCAACGGTCTAAAGAATGACTCACTCAAACTCATCTCTAGGGTGAACCCTGTTCTTCACGGCATATTTGCAGCGTGCTGGGTGATTTATGGATAGCTGTGCTTTCCCGAAAGTCATCCACCAGCCTCCAACCAGCCACCCTCAGCTTTCCAAGTTCCTTGTTCATGTGACTCTAGTCTAGAGTAGGACATACATAAACCTGACTTCAGGGTGTTATATGCCAACTTAAGCAGTAGGAGGTGACTGACTGGGGACTCAGATAACATAAGGTAAAGAAAAGACAGGAGTCCTGTGATTCTATTCTCAGACATGTTTCATACGTATCAGACATTCTCTTGGGGTTGACAAAGACTGTACAGTCTTGGGAAAGGTCGTTTGTTTTGCTGCCATCTGGCACAGAGAGCAAACAGCAAAATGAAGCCTTGATGCAACGTGGAATGACTGTAGCAAAAAATTGAAGGGGCATCTGGAATTCATATGCACTGTTCCATATTTATTGATAAACACATTGGAACATCCTTACATTCCTGGCTGAAGTCTGCTTCTCCGTAGTAGAAGGTCTGATTTGATGCATTGCTAATCTGATTTATAAGAACATTTGTACATTATTTTCATTAAGAGCATTTGTGCATACTCATGAGGTAAATTGTCATCAAAATTGCTTTTGCTGTTGATGATTCCTCGTTGAGTTTGAGATTCTCGTTGATACTACTTTCAAGAACTGTGATGTGTAGTGTTCCTTCCTTTCCCATTTCCTGGACTAATTTAGCAGCAGTGCCCTTAGTCCTTTCATGGCCTGGTGGAACTCAGGTTATCCTATCTGATGCTCAGCCTTTCAACGTTGAATTTTTTTTTACAGCTCCTTGCTAGCCACTGATCTGTGTCTGTTGTCTATATCCACTTGGGTCCATTTTGATCAATCAAATGCATGCATACATGAATGCAGTTCTTGTAGAAGGTTTGAGAGTGAGAGGGAGGCCACCATGAGCATTGAAGTCGGGGTTGGGATTGATGTCATGAAAATAAGGTACTCATGTATGCCACGCTCAAAAGATCACAAGAAATGTTACAAATCAAAAAGATTGTCTCTACCCTGAGCATGGGTCGCCCTCTTGACCCACCACCCTGCTAGGTTCCATCTTCAGTGTGCTGGCTCTTCACATTTTCCACACACATATTTCAGTGTTCAAAATTCTGAGGGACTGCGTGCTTCCATTCAGGTTTGCAGCTGGATTTTCTCATCCTAGCAGGATCAAGCTGCTTTTTAAAAACGTACTAAACTCCTGTGTCATCAGAGTGGAAGGGCTGGTCGTGCCCCCCACACTGGCTGCAACACTAGGGGAGCAGCCCCTACACCTCTCCATGTCACCAGAGTAGTGCTACCCAATGGGTGGGGACATGGGTGAGCCTTATCAGAGGATATGGGATTGGGAGAGCTGGTCTTGCCCCCCTCATCTAACAAGGGTTAGCAAGGGTGAGGGAAAGATGCCCTTCCTTATAGTGTGAATTTTAATTGGTCTTAAAATAAAAACCTGGTGTCAGACATTGGGGTACATGCTGCCATATTAGAGAGACTAAGATCAGTATACAGCCACTCCTTTCTCGCTAACTCATCAGCCTAAAAGTCCTGTCTCCTCCGGCCTCATATTACTGTCTCCACCTTCACAGTGCAGGAATTAAAGGTATGAGGTTCCACCACCTCGCTCTATTTTTCTTTTACTTACTAAATCAACCTCATTTAATCCAGGGTGGTCTTGAATGCCTGATCATACTGCTTCTTATTCAAATGTGCTGGGTTCAAAGGCATATGCCACTCCTGCCTGGCTTCTATGGCTAAACCAGTGGCTAATGCAACCCTCTGATCTTTAAGCAAGCTATGTTTGTTAGAACGCAAACAAATTTCATGACAATGAAATAAATGCCCCCTCACTCCTTGCCACGTGCAGTAAACCAGAGCTGATCAAGCCCCTAAAAAGATGCAGCACTAGGGAGTGTGGGCCTTGCCCCTCTCCTGGGAAAAAACAGTAGAGCTGGCCATGTTGCTGGGGAAGGCAGGGGAGAAAAAGTGAGCAAACTCTGAGAATGTAATGGTGAGTTATTGGGTCCTGGCCCTCCATCTAACACACAGTGTCATGAGCAAGGGACAGAAGCCCCCTCAGCACACCTCAAGGCCCGTGGAAGGTGGAGGAGCTGTCCATGTGGTCAGAAGACCATAAGAGCTGGTGTTATCCCTGCCTCTCACCAGCTGTAGCAGCCAGCAGAGTGGATCGTACACACCGCCCTGAGCAACACAATAGTGCTGGCCCTTGTGGTATAGGTTTGGGTATGCTGGCCCTGGTGGTATAGGTTTCAATGATCTGGACCGGAGCACAGAAGAGCAGGAGAAACACATCAACCCTTGTTGCTCACGGCATAGGTGAGCTAGCTGGGGTGTTGCTGAAAGCTCACACTTGTTTTGAGGGTGAGAGAGATCTGGCAGGGTGACCCACTCAGAAACTACCCAGCCGACAAAAGATGGATAAGTGTAGACCCCATCCCATCATCCACCCCTTCTGGGATCTACTGGAGCATGTGAAATGGCCAGCCCTGCAGACCCAAAGTTACAGAATCTTCGTGACAACAACAGGAGTCCTAGGGAGAGCTGATGTCTATGGTGTAGCAAAAACCAGAGGCCTGGGACCAGACCAATGACTCATTGTCCTGAACACTAGCAAGTGCATATGGACTAAATGTTTACAGTGTGACTCCCTAGTCACTACAGCAGCTGCCATGTGTTTTTCAATTCCTTTCTTCCTCATAACTTTTCTTGCAATTTTTGTTTTCTTTTTTTCTGGTGAGGGGAGTTAGTAAGGGTAGCAGTGATATTGCAAGGGATGGCCATATAAGCGGGATTGGGATCCATGAAGCAAAACCTACAAGGCAAAATTAAAAATGTTAAGTTGGTTCTGGAATTTCCTTCATTGTATAAGATTGTTTTGGCTATCCTGGGTTTTTTTTTTTGCCATATGAAGTTGATTATTGTTCTCTCAAGGTCTGTGAAGAACTTTGTTGGGATTTTGAGAGGGACTGCATTGAATTTATACATTGCCTTTGGTAGAACTGCCATTTTTACTATGTTGATCCTACCCATCCAAGAGCATGGGAGATCCTTCCATTTTTCTGGTGTCCTCTTCAATTTTTTTCTTCAAAGCCTTAAAGTTCTTGTCAAATAGATCTTTCACTTCCGTTGGTTAGTGTAACCCCAAGATACTTTATGCCATTTGTGTCTATCAGGAAAGGTGAAGTGTCTCTAATTTCCCTCTCTGCTTCTCTATCCTTTATGTATAGGTCAACTTATTATTTTGAGTTGATCTTGTATCCTGCCACATCACTAAAGGTGTTTATCAGCTGTAGGAGTTCTCTGGTAGAGTTATTGGGGTCACCGATGTACACAAACATATCAACTGCAAATAACAAAGTTTGACTTCTTCATTTTCGATTCGAATCCCCTCGATCTCTTTATGTTGTCTTATTGCTATTGCTAAAACTTCAAGCACTATGTTGA